>NC_056736.1:5964615-5984615 GCF_019279795.1 Protopterus annectens | reverse complement strand
TAACACATATCATCATGATGACCCCCATCAGGTCCTACTGAAAACAACAAATTAGAAATAAATAATAGTAATTGATTATAGGGATGAGGCAAAAAATGACTGCCTAGATCTGTTGTTTTCAGTAGATTATGAAATGTTTAACTCAGCACTGATCCAACAAAATCTGCAAATTACAACCAAATACAGTAAAGAGGCACAAAATAAAAATTCTTTATGTGAGGGCATGCCCCTGACACTGTCTATGCAGGGGCTTCACCCCTTGTACCACTTTACTTAATACAACAGAACCTGGCATTGCACTGCCCTGAAGTAGACTGTAATTTATCCATTTTCAATCCTATTTGCTGAATCTCTCATATTATCATTTCTCAGTAAAACAAAATCCAGTGATACAAAGAGATACTTTCATTACCGCTGCAGTCACAGAGAATGTTAAGCTAATCTAATGCTTCTGACATATGGCAGGTATGGACTGAGAAGATAATATCAGGACTGATGCTGGGTGACTGCATGCAATACTATGGTGAAGGTACAAGGAAACAATGGAAAATGCACTGTACTGTAAGCCAATAAGAAAATCAACAAAGTGGATACTGCATCCTACTGATGTACAGAGAAGTGTATCTGCTCATTGTGCAGCTGGGTGTAGTGGTACAGAGCTGTTTTATCCCCATACTGAGCCAATGACAGCAGTTAAGATGTATAAAATACAATACATTAATTGCAGTGTAGAGTAACTAAGATGTTCAGTACAGTAACATATGGTAGGCATTCTACGAAATATTAACATAAGCAATACGGACAAAATCAGCTATGTAAAAACTAAAATTTTCGAATCTTAGAAAAAAAAAAAGAAAAGAACTTTCATACAGAAGAAATGACAAAGATAATCTTAGCCTAGTATGCTGGTGTAATAAAAATGACCGCAGAAAGCATTCATATGGTAATTTAAATGACCCAATTGCTTTCATTCACTAAACAAACCTTACCAGAATAAACAATTCATAAAGACTTACTTCCTTTTGAAAGATCCCACATGATCAAAACAACCATTCAAATCACTTGAAACATGATTTTCTGTGTCTTAAAATACAAGTAATAGAAACAGCATAATTTAAACCAGGTTCTTTGTCAATATTAAAAAATGCCAGTTTAATTCTCTCATTAATAATCGATTACTCCAGTCTCCACCGGCTAAAGTCCATCTTCACTAACTCAATCACAAGGAAAACAAATGTACTAAAAGGTCTGCATACTCCTGCATGTCTTGACAGAGCAGTTGTCAAATCCTTTTTTACTGTGTAACAATGCTGAGGTCTAATCACACTTTTTTGTGTAACAGTATTGATAAATTATCATCCTTGTTTAATCCTTTCTTTTGTATTGTGTAACGATGTTGATAAATTTTCACCCCCAGTGCTTTTTCTGTTTTACCTATATAATAGGCTATACAGGATAGACAATGAGCCACATACACAACTCCTTTTGAATTACAATTCTTTATAAATTCTTTATTCTGATGAGTTGTTATGAATTGTTTATTTATATGATAGGAAGTAGGCCTTTCTGTATATTTTTTTTTCTGATGAAGTCTGTATGCTAAGTGTTCCAAAAGCTCTCATCCTCTCTCCTGGTAGGGATCAGTGGGCTACAGTTTTACTTTGTGGACATTTTCTGCAGTCACTTTTATTAGTTGTGCTATTTTAGTGGATATTGGTGCCTTGAGTTCTACCTTCCGCCTTATGAACATTGCTGTAATGCAATAAAATATTTCAGTACTTTTGGGGTGATATTTCATCTGATAATTTCAGAGAAAATATGAACCCATCTTAGTTGAAAAAGAAATCAAGACAACTGGAATGCAACCATTTCTACATTTGAAGTTTTTACCTTTAATGAAGTTGTGGTACATACAGAGTTATGTAAAACTGTAGCCCAATGATCCCGACCAGGAGACGCTGAAATGAGATGTGATAACATGCAATCCTTTTATAATTTCCTACCAGCAAGAATAACTTCTCTGTGGTAAGTTGTGCTTTAATTGGACTGTGGCAAGACAGTTACAACATTAACAATCCTGAGCAGTTTTGAAAATCATGTTTAATAACTGAAAGGCACAAGTCACAGGGTTTTAAAAATATTTTCTATGCAATTAATGGAAGATTTTATTTGATATCCACATCAGTGCTGCACAGCTTCACAATCAATCATCCAAGTTATACTAAAATGTGGCACACTTTTTATAATGATACTCTTTCATTATAAATTTGCATCCTTGCAGACAATGATATTATTACACAAGAAATAAAAGTACCAAGTTGTAAACTTAGCACATGATCCCTCCTATTTTCAGACAAATACACACACACACACACACACACACACACACACACACACACACACACACACACACACACACACACACACACACACCTGTGTTTGTTGAATAAGGCAAATAAAGCTTCCTCAATACCTCTTACTCTAGCAAATATGAGAACAGTTACTTATTTATTTTACTGATTTTTTTTTTCCTGGTATGAGAACTGTACCCACAGGCTCTTTTTTTCCATCAAGACTTTGTAAGATAAAGAAAATAATCAAGCAAGTAAATAGACAACAAAAATACAGTATTTGCATATGTAATATGTAGTCTATAAACTATTTACAGTGTAGTACATATTTTCACAGGTTCATAGGTAGATACTAGGCTATTGGCCCCAGGGTCTATATAAGCCTAGCCAAAAAGGTACCCTGGCAATCACCACCCAAGAAAATTATTTTCCTGTGACCCTGTTCAGCAGAGCCCCAGAGGTGATCCCCGGGGTAAATTTCCTATTACCCATCCAATCATCAAGATTTTTCTTGAAGAGTGCTAATGAGGAGCTTTGTTTGATATAGATAGTAATTTGTTCCAGAGTATGGTGTGTCTCTGGGACAGGAATCTATCACTCCAGCATGTTCTGTTTATTATGGTGACAAGGGTTAGATCCCTAGAGCATGTAGCTCGGAGGGATTGGGATTTCTTTAAATGGAGCATGTCCAACAGCTCTGGGTTTGACATAGCTTTGTATGTTTGGCAGAGATCACCTCTGAGTAGGCGATATGCGATGGAGTAAAGCTGAAGTTTTTTTAGATGGTCTGCGTAGGGCATCTGTTTGAGGCCGGTTATCCTCTTTGTGAGGTATTTCTGTGGCCTTTCCAGTTGTTGTAGATGTCTTGTGAGGTACATACCAAAAGGGGCATTGTACTCTATAATGGGTCTAATGAGTGATGAGTAGAGGGGAACAATGACCTCTTTTTTCCTGGATGAGAAACCTTTTGTGATGAGGTGTGCCACGTAGAAGGATTTCCTGACTACTGTGGCGATGTGACTATCAAAGGAGAGACTACTGTCCACCTGGGTCCCAAGGTCTCTTATCACACTTTCCGTGTTAAGTATACTACCACCTATGTGGTAGCTCATGGGTACAGAGTTTTTACCAAAGAGGATGACAATGCACTTTTTGGCATTGAGCTTGAGGCCATGGCTTTGACACCAGGCATCTGTCTCAGTGAGGCCCTTTTGTAGGATGTCCACATCATTAGGAGTTTCGATTATGGCTCCTAGTTTACAGTCATCTGCAAACTTCATTAACCAAAGACCTTCTGTGTTAGCCTGTACTTCAAAAAAGTAGATACCAAACAGGAGAGGACCCAGGTCTGAACCTTGTGGTACACCACTTGTCACTGGTCTGAAGTCAGATTTGGAGTCTGTTACTTTCACAGTGCGGGTTCTGTCAGTGAGCCAGTTGGAAGCCTATCTTGTGACATAGGGATTTATACCTAGTTTAGTGAGTTTATCTATAATTCTAGTGTGGGGGATAGTGTCAAAACCCTTGGCGAGATCAAGATAGGCTGTGTGAATCACTTTACCCTCATCTACAGCTTTGGTGACTGCTTCAAAGAAGTCTATCAGGTTTAGGAGACATGATCTGCCTTTTACAAACCCAAACTGGGTGGGGTCCAGAGTTTGGAGATTACCAATGTCTTTGTTTATAAGTTCTATAATGATACATTCCATGGCCTTGCAGACCAGGCTCGATAGGCTAATGGGGTGGTAGTTCCCGGGGTTTGTGGTGGCTCCCCTTTTGTTGAGTGGGATAACCATCACTGTGCGCAATTCAGTGGGCACAAAGCCTGAGGTAAGGCTATGACTGAACATGGTGCTTAGGTGGGGTGCCAGTTCATTCAGTAGTTCATGTAGAACGCAGCCTGGGATGTTGTCAGGTCCCATGGATGTTGTGTTCTTGGCTTTAAAGAGTGTGTTTTTTACCTGTGCAGCTGTGATTACAGGAACTTTGCATTCTTCCAGTGTAGAGATGGGCCCTTTAGGAGGTGAGAGAGGGGTAAAGTTAGCACTGAACCTATCTGCCAGGATGTTGGCAATATCAGTTGTTTCTGTATATTTAGTGCCATTGTGCTGTAACTCAGAGCAGATCTGAGTGTTGCCATTGAGATTATTGACATAGCTATAGAATGCTTTGTGGTTGTCTTTAGAATCAGTGACGATTTTGTTTTCATAACTAGCTTTAGAGGATTTTATGAGGGACCTCAGCTTCTTACTGAGGCTGACCAGAGAGTTCTTCCAATCATGGGATTTTACTCTTTTTTTGCAACAGTTTCTTTCTAATGTTGTAGAGTTTGTTTATGGCAGGGGACCACCAAATTGGCTTCCTTTTTTTGGAGGATAGCATCTTCGTTCTGTTAATGATAGCACAATCCATGCACTTGTGTAAGTGTTTATAAAGTGCATTTGTTTAGGATACAGCAGTCATACCTCTATTGTCCATATGCATGGGTGTTGTGAAGTTTGCCACTTCTGTCTTAAAAAGTGTGAAGGTGGCTTTGAAGAACTTTTTTACTGTGGTTTCCCTAATGGGGGTGGGGACGGGATGTGGATGTCTAGAGTGATTAGCTTGTGGTCAGATCTGACCAACGAGGAATTCACCTCTGGTGTGGAACATTGGTCACACATGTTGGTAATGACCAGGTCTAGGATATTGCTACCCCTGGTGGGGGTGTGAGTAAGTTGATTCAAGGTGCTGGAATATATGAATTCCAGAAAACGTTGAGCAAAAGAGTTGGTACATGAGTAGTTTTCCAGTTAATGGTGGGTTAGTTGAAATTGCCCATTATGAGGGTGTTGGGTTGTACCCTAATATTGTCCAGTGTATCAAGAAATAAGGAGTGGGAATCCTGGGGCATGGTGGGGGATCTGTAGCAAATTACAATTTGGATTGCAGTCTTGCCCAGAGTTAGTTGCACTTGGATAATCTCAGATGCATTATGCTGAGCAACTACCCCGGAGTTGTGGATATCCTTAATGAATATGGACACACCTCCACTTTTAGTGTTTCAGTCCAGGTTAGGTGGCTGAAAGGTGTCGTACGAATTATAGCCTGGTAATGCAGGGGTGCTCTCTGGAGCCTTGAGCCAAGGTCTCTGTCACTGCACAGATGTTGATGTTCTCCATTTTAAGGAGTGCCTCACGTGAATGCATTTTGAGGTTTAGACTTCTAGCATTGAGTAGCATTATCCTCAGATTTTGTTTGCTTGTACCTGTTACAGTGGTGAATTTGTTATTTGAACCTTGCCTAAAAAAGGCACTATAGGGGTGGCAAGTGCCTTAGCCAGTATCTGGAATCCTAAGGACGACAGGTGCAGGCCATCTCTGGCAAAGCATCATGGTCTGTTGATCATGTGATCCCAGGCAGACAGATACTGGATCCCCTTAGAATGACACCAGAAGCTTAGCCAATTTTTGAAGTCAATCATTTTGTCCTTGTACTGTGGTATCATTCTGGGTGATGGCAGGATGATACCCAGGGCTAGGGTCATACCTGATGGGCTACAAAATCAGAGAGCTCTTCTATGTCTCTTTTCATGTAGTCCTTGGAGGTACATCTCAGGTCCTTCACACCAACATGGACAATGACAGAGTCATATTTGTACTTGTTGTGGAGTGACCTGAGTGCGGGAATTTTGTGGCGGATCCTGGCACAGGACAGGCAGCTGACAGTAACTTTCTCCTTGTTTAACCTGGTGAGTGGAACATTAGTGTGCCTGACTACTCACATATGACTAGAGTGTTGGGTATGTGCTGTGGTTGAGTGGCACACTGAGTT
Organism: Protopterus annectens; assembly: GCF_019279795.1. Classification (NCBI taxonomy): domain Eukaryota; kingdom Metazoa; phylum Chordata; order Ceratodontiformes; family Protopteridae; genus Protopterus; species Protopterus annectens. The sequence continues at coordinate 5,978,451 of NC_056736.1, read as the reverse complement.
TGTGGGTTATTTGTCATTTGGGTTGTGTTGGGGGGGTGTAAGTTGCTTATGTTTCTGCTTTGGAGGTCTCTGCTGCTTTTTTATTGAGAGCCTCCGTGAATGTAGCTGTGTGTTTTGTGTTTCTATGTATCTGCTTTGATGGTGTAGGTTTTGAGGGACTATGTGATGAGTGTGGTGTGGTGCAAGTGTTTACTTTCTCCTCTTGACTGTCTAGTCCAGTCTTGGGTGAAGAGAGCTTTGCTTCCAGTTTGGCTATATAAGTGCATCTCTCACAGGTTGTAGTGTTGGGTGGTAGGAGGAGAGGGTTATCTGTGTACATGAGACAATTGCTGCATTGCCCCAAGATGCCCAGATTCATAAAGTAGACAGGAGAAAACACCGGCAGCTGACCCTTAGACATGCCTGGATAGGTGCTAATTTATTAAATACCAAAAAGTGTTTTCCTCTATACAAGTGAGGAAAGTTGAGTGCTGTAATAATTTGTAGCTTACTTAGTGCTTACAATGAGTTCTGAACAAGAGCTGAGCTCAAAGAAACAGATTTGAGTGCTAAAACTAAAAAGCTGGCTAGTTTTAAGGGAAAATTTAAAGAGCAGACTTTATGGCACCGGGAATAGTTTAACCCTAGCTAAACAGCGATGCATAAGGTGTAGATATATATATATATATATATATATATATATATATATATATATATATATATACATATATATATATATATATATATATATATATATATATATATATATATATATATATAAAACAGTAGCAAATGAGCAAACTGATTTAAACAAATTAACCAATAAAAAGCTAAAAACTGAGCCCCGTTCCAGCAGTCTTCAATCAGACAAGTTCTAACTGCACACTCCTGCCACTAGGATACAGGGGAACCTTCTCAAAAAAAAAAGATGGTCTGGATTAGTGCTCAAGTTATACAACCAAAGCTAGCTTCAGCAGGTCTGAATTTAGTCTGTGTTACAGCAAAGAAGTTATACTGATTTCAGAAAGAAACAGTTCAAATAAGCAGGCACAATAAGCCTTTAACCAGAAGCTCCCATCTCAGAAGGGCAGAATCTACCCTCTCCTCCAACAAGAGTGCAGACCACACCTTTTTAATGTAAAATAACTGGCCCGAAGCCCAAGTGCTTAAACCAGAACTAATACACTTTTAGAATAACAGACACTAAGCCTTCAATCTGCAACTCCCAATTTAGAAGGATGTAAGCTACCTGTCCTGCCACAACAGTGCAGACCAAAAACCTTCTTAATGTAAAACAACTGGTCTGAAGCCCAAGTGCTTCAACCAGAGGCTTAGAATAACAGTTACAATTTAGTCAGGGTACTAACAAGCAGTAATAAACGCAGCAGAATAAATGTAATTGAGTACTTTTAAGAATAGGCAGCAAAAGCAAAATAAAGTAATAAAGTAGGAAGAAACAAATACAGTAAAAGCAGATGAATAAAGTGCAATTTTTATTTTATATAACAACAGAAAGCAAGCAAACAGATTTAAAGAAATTACCCAATTAACCAGTAAAAAAGCTCAAAACTGAGCCCTGTAGTCTTCAATCAGACAATTTCTAACTGCACAATCCTGCCACTAGGGTGCAGGGGAACCTTCACCAAAAAAGCTGGCCTGGATTAGGGCTCAAGTTATACAAACAAAGCTAAATGTGGGATGTCTGAATCTAGTCTATGCTACAGCAAACAAGGTGCACCAATTTCAGAAGCAGGTACAAGCAAGCAGGCACAATAAGCCTTTAACCAGAAATTCCCAGCTCAGAAGGGCAGAATCTAGACTCTCCTCCTTTATAAAGGCTGTCATTCAAAACAAAACTTGCTGACATCAGAGTAACTTGAATTATACTGCATTCATCTACCAAGAATCATCAGCTTGCAAATTTAGACATGACACTTGGTGTCTTCCAAGTGAGCTGGTCATCTGCTATGATTAATTTACACAGAATGATCATTACAGTGCAGTGTGGATAGCCCTTATGCAACACCACTTTCCTTCTCTGCATGGAAGGCTGCCATTGGCTGATCATCTGCAATGAAGCTGCTTTAAAGTAAACCCAAGACTTTTGAAGTAATGGTCACCCCCCTTATATCCACCGTCACTTTATCTGGAAAAAGCTCCATACCATCCCCATTGTGCTAACATGCTCACTGCACAAAGGGAAATATAATGCAGATGAACAATTCATGAAAGAAGACACTTATGTGCATTCTGCTAGTGTAGTATACTGCTATCTCATACCATAATGGCTAAATATAAATAAACAGCCTATGCAATGTTGTTATCAAGGAACTGTTGACAGTGCAGCAAATTTGTGACAACAGTTATACCACTGTGTCACTGACAGTCTACCTGCTATTACATGTGCACATACTGGCAGGATGTTTTAAACACACAATTACTTCTCACATGGCAAAGGGAAGAATTAACTGAGTACTTCAAGTTTCAATTAGTACAGGACTGATGATAAAGGCTGTGATATGTAGTTAATCCCTCAGGTCTCATTTCATTTCTGTGTGATCTTGAGTAAGACACTTTATCAGACATTACCGTTAGGTCGTCATCCCAGAAATAGGATTATTTGTCCAGTGGGCCATTCTGGTGAACAAATGGGTATTATCCTTAACATCATTATTAATAGTAGTAAAATACTGAATTGCTGGATTGGGTGATGTACTTGATGACAGCTTGTTTAGCTATATTAACAGATGGCTTATTTGAAAATCTCCTTTACTAATGACATCCTTCATTACATACATAAGCAGGTGGGATTATAGGAACTCCAACTTTCAGAGACTACTTTTCTTTGAATCACAAAATGCTGCATTTACTGTTCTACTTAGCATATTATAACATCTTGCCCCGGCATAAGGGACTCTTGGTTCACAGGCAGAGACTACAGCCTTATATTCCGAAAAACCTAAAAAATGACAAATAAAGATACTGTTTAAATGAAGAACTATAGAATTTGATTACTTGGTATATTGACTCCTGGATTGTGCATTTTATTTGAATGTGCATTATTATTTCAGTACAGTGCAAGAATATTGTATCACTGTGAAGATCACCATCTGATTAAATATCAGTATTCTTCTCTGTTTGCTTGTCTGTCTTACTATCTCCAACAGATCTAGACAATGACATCTGTAATCTGGCATTTTAAATTGAAACTGGTGTCTCCTTACTCATTCTGCATTGCTAATGTGCAGTCCACAGAGTCAGCTTAGCCATAGAATTACCAAAGTTAATACTATTTACTGCCATACATTATCTCACAGTAGTATTTCTGATATACACAGAGACATAAACACAGGCACACGAGCACACACACACACGCACACACACACACACACACACACACACACACACACACACACACACACACACACACACACACACACATACATTTTCCTGTGACTTAATTAATAAAACATGGTCATATTTATTTTGAACAGTTTTGGTTTAACAAATTCAGCACTACCCATATTTAACCTAAGTATTATATTTGTTACTTTTTGTGTTCTCTACACAGCAGGCCATAAGATTAACCTTACAGCCTCTCCTTGCTCACCAGGTCTACCAAACTTGACTACCTTCCTCCAGGCATTCACCAAGCCTGTTTGGGGCCACTGAGGAGAATGAGACAACTTGAGAATATGCTGCCAAGGAGAATTGCTTGTATTATGCAGGAGTTCCCTCCCCGTATACACACACACACAAACACACACACACACACACACACACACATACACACACACACAATTTTAGAAAGATGCGCAATGGACACATGGCATTTCATCCTGCTCCCACAGTGACTCTGCTAATTCCCTGCTTCCTTTCAGATAACACGTTGTTATGCATCCCCATCCTCTGCTGGGAATCAACTGTGAGATGTTCTGTTATGAACACCCTCCTCCCCAGAATGGATGCTCTGGTGTTTGGACCCTCCTGCCTGAGAATGGATGCTCTGTTGTGTGGACCCTCCTGTCTGAGAATAGATGCTCTGGTGAGTGCACTCTCCACCTCAGAACAGATGTGTGGACCCTCAAGCCTGAGAATGGATGCTCTGGTGTGTGCACTCTCTACCCAAGAATGGATGCTCTGGTGTGCGTACTCTCCATCCAAGAATGGATGCTCTGGTGTGTGCACCCTCCTGCCCCAGAATGGACAATATGCCCATTCTCTTTTGATAATGCCTTAGATGCCCAAGCTGCTTATCAAACCTGGGTTGACTGGGCTGTAATCAGGGCTTGGTTCCTCCATGCCACAGCCCTGGCCTTATAATTTTTCCTTTTGGTTACTGATATGCATGACTTAACAAGAAATTGCACCTCTACAGCACACTCAGTTACTGCTGTCTTATCAGTCCCAAAACTTTGTAAACGCTTCTCCCAGTCTTACATACAAAGGAACCATTACAGTCTTGCTCACACTTTATACACCTATTCCTTTCCCCTTCAGTGTGAAACTACAACAGAGCAATTAGTTTCTTGTCTAAACATTAGTAGGTATCAGTTTATTTGATAGCTGACATTTTAAGTACAACTAGAATTTTCTGCTAGCAACTCTGGCTTTCATATTCAACAATAAATAAATAAGTGAATATATAAATAAATAAATAAAGCTTGTCAACCATTTTATCTGTTGTTTTGTTATTACAACTGATGGGTATACTACAACTATAATTGGGCATAGTTATTTTTGCCACATTTCTTTCTAAAACTACAAATTTAACTGATTGTTATTTACCTTGTATTTATCCAGAAAAAATAATGGGATGTTGTCCTAAATCCTGATAATAGACTGGTCTAGGACCTGCTAGATGAAAAAAATGATTGGCATAGCAATCTTCTTGTCTAGTCTACCATCATAACAACTCATGGCCACTACAGGCATTTACACAAACTCATGACTGCACATAAAAACTAGCCCATGTACCATGAAAACTCAACTATGGTAACACACAGACACAACCTAAAATAAACATACATTATATATATATATATATATATATATATATATATATATATATATATATATATATATATATATAAAATGTTGACCTCAAAGAGCAATTACCTTTAGGTTTCAAAAAAATAGGTTAAAACAGAAAGCTGAAGATTGTATACAAGCCTTATTGAAGATTCAGTCATCTTAGTCACTGCTCTTTTTTTTTTACTGAAACAAAACAATGTTTACATTTTCTGATGTTTGCTCTTAACCATACATATCTAAATGCAGATAAAATAACCTCAAAGAATGTATAAAATGCCTTAAAAGAAAAATTACAGCTTAGACAAAAAGATGGTTGTCTGTCTTTCCTCTCTGAATTAAGTTACATTCTATCATTCTGGAAACTTCTCCCTCTTTATTTTTCTCCTACATAATTTTCTTCTCCAATAACAAGAAATGTACTAGACATTTATGTGAGTTCAAAAGGCTGTTGCATTGTTTTCATATAATTCAAAGCACTATCATCAGCTGAGTTCCTGCAGAGAAGTAAGACGGAGAAAAATAAGCTGCAGTAAGGATATTTCATAGACTTCAAGCTGTGTCTGTTTGTATGTTGGATAACACACAAGGATCTCTGTCCTTGTATTTTAGAGTTCAAGATACAGTTAATACTAATAAAAATAGTAAAATATGCAGAATTATAACATGCATGTTAAACACCATGAAAGCAAGGATGCATAAAACTGTATGTCTATGTATCAGCACACATGTTGGGGATGGGGGAGTAAGACATTTACTTAGTATAAGCTGAGAAACAAAGATGCATACCAAAGAAGCAATCAAAGAAGACACAGTTTAGAACTAACAACTAATAAAATGCACAAGTTGATGTTGCATTCAAGTACCTTCTTTAGCTTGCTTTCTCTCTCTAATACACTTACGCATTCACACGTGCACAAACATATACCTGTATCTACATACCACTTGTATGTTTCTATGTACACCATATGTACATCGTTCACATGCACATACGCACACACACAAGTATTGTACAGATGTTTTCATGGGTGTAGTGCATATCAATTTATTTCTCTTACTATATATACCTAAAAAACTCCAATCCTTAACTGTTTACATGAACCCTAAAGTTATTTCTTTGTAACCTTCTGAGTTGGAAATCAGAAATCTTCATGCTTAGAAATCACTGTGACAAGCATAACACAAAGGCTGGAAATGATCCAACAAACTGTTAACATTAAGTACAAGTATCTTGACACTTAAACCAAGCTGCTGCCATTTTACACAGTTGCTGAACCTAAGGACATGTCATGAAATATGAAAGAAAACGCTAAGCCACAGCTTCGCCTCCTTCCCTGCAATTTTTTAATGCATACCAAGAAAAACAGCAAGTTTTATACGCGAACACTTCCATGTAATAGGTAGCCTTTGTATGTGCAGATTTCTGTATTTTTTTAATGACACATGTATTTTCTTATTTAAAATTATAAACAGATGCCCAGTCTTATGCCAGACTTTTGCCCTGGCCTTGCCCCCAGTCTGACATCACTAAAATGTTAGGTTGCTGGAGGGCATTGTTCATTCAGTAAGGAAACAGTTGTGCAAGCCAGCTTGCAGCTCTGTGCAGCTCATCTAATGATACAGTTAGTTATTACCCTTTTTGCAGCTCTGTGCAGCTCATCTAATGATACAGTTAGTTATTAAATGATACAGTTAGTTATTACCCTTTTGCAGCTCTGTGCAGCTCATCTAATGATACAGTTAGTTATTACCTTTTTGCAGCTCTGTGCAGCTCATCTAATGATACAGTTAGTTATTACCCTTTTTGCAGCTCTGTGCAGCTCATCTAATGATACAGTTAGTTATTACCCTTTTTGCAGCTCTGTGCAGCTCATCTAATGATACAGTTAGTTATTACCCTTTTGCAGCTCTGTGCAGCTCATCTAATGATACAGTTAGTTATTACCCTTTTGCAGCTCTGTGCAGCTCATCTAATGATACAGTTAGTTATTACCCTTTTGCAGCTCTGTGCAGCTCATCTAATGGCAGCTCTGTGCAGCTCATCTAATGATACAGTTAGTTATTACCCTTTTGCAGCTCTGTGCAGCTCATCTAATGATACAGTTAGTTATTACCCTTTTGCAGCTCTGTGCAGCTCATCTAATGATACAGTTAGTTATTACCCTTTTGCAGCTCTGTGCAGCTCATCTAATGATACAGTTAGTTATTACCCTTTTGCAGCTCTGTGCAGCTCATCTAATGATACAGTTAGTTATTACCCTTTTGCAGCTCTGTGCAGCTCATCTAATGATACAGTTAGTTATTACCCTTTGCAGCTCTGTGCAGCTCATCTAATGATACAGTTAGTTATTACCCTTTTTGCAGCTCTGTGCAGCTCATCTAATGATACAGTTAGTTATTACCCTTTTTGCAGCTCTGTGCAGCTCATCTAATGATACAGTTAGTTATTACCCTTTTTGCAGCTCCGTGCAGCTCATCTAATGATACAGTTAGTTATCACCCTTTTTCATCTCTCATTTTGAATCACTATTTGCAACTAAGTGCAATCTGGACAGCTTGGTGTTGAACAACGCCAAGCTGCTCAAGCAGGTCTTTTGAATTCTACTAGATATTTTAAATTACAGTGCTGATTTGTTTTTCCATAGCTTAAACTACATATTGAAATGCATACACAAACACAGACACAACACACACACACACACACACACACACACACACACACACACACACACACACACACACTTGCACTCATATGCACAGATACCTATCAAGTGCACACTCCCCCCCACATACACAAACACTTGTGACTGTACAATCAGGGTGTTTGTTAAGAAAACAGTAATGTGCCATGATGAACTACAAAACTGCTGCATAAGAAAAAACTGCATTAGAGTATTGAGTCTGATAGCAACACATTCATTATCTGATAAAATTAGTAAAATGTTGCTTTTTAAAAAATGAAAATGAACTCTAATGGATGCATAAAGACTTCTTCAAGTTCCTTGTTCTTATTCAATACTCCTAGAGTACATATACAGATTCACGATTTCAAGGTGAAAATTACAGCTCTTCTATACTATACCCAGTACAAACTATGCACATTTACAGTTTAACAGCAAAGAGATGAGACACTATCCTGGGTTCAAGAGACTCTCTGTAAGTGCTGTCTGGCAGAAAATCATAGCATCCAGCCTACACTCACCACCACCTTCGTTGATTAGAGATGCTAGGACCCTACTATAAGGCAAGATACAGAACTCACCAATGAGAAGTCAAACTGAAGTATTCAGGATTTCTCTTCAAAAAGGACAATTGTAGAAATGCACAGGAAAAAGGCCTCCTGTGTGAAAAAATGCTACACTTTCTGTGCTATGAGTAAGGGATTTATGGGAGTCCTGCTGTCAATATTCAAATTATTACAAATTTATGGACCTGCACACCATTTCTGTACAATAGGAGTTCTGTAATTCACAGATTTCTGCATTTTCCCCAGGCAACATGAGTTGCTCAACCTTCTGTATTGCATGTTTCTTGTTATCTTAGCACTTCTATTATGTTCCTCTTTTTTCCCACTACTGTTTCACATTTTAATGTTCTCTGTCTACCTCTCTCAGGACAATACTAAACCATTATTACTTTTTTAGAATCCAAAATGTGGAATGGTACATTACAAAACAATTGTTTTTTAAGGGGAAACAAACCAAAACTTTAAAACCATCTGATATTTTGTACATGTTGCACCAATTCAGCATGTCAATTTTGACAATCGTTCACTTACTTTTGAAATGTTTACGTGATTTTCTCTTTAAATGAAAACAAAATGGCAGTCAATGAAAATTAGCACTTTAAGCATTACATAATCTTGTATGTACAAACTATAGCTGCTAAACTTAACTTCATACTAACTGACTATATATGTATATACAATGGCCATAGCTTTAGAACCATAATTAATTCCTTTATGGAACTTAAAAAAAACAGCAAGCTATGTTTTCAATGGAATTAAGCTAGGTTTCTGCAATCACATTGCTACTGCATTCCTAACTTAGATTGTTTAAAAATTTTAAGATCAGACTTATGTATATGTCAGATTGATAGTTGTGAACATAAGCAGTAAATGAAAACATTGAAAATGTGTTCTGGGGATACGTACCATGTATAGGCAAAGACATGAAGTCTATGTATGTACAAAGACTTAATGGGGAATACATGTGGAATGCATATTTTATTCTATTCTGTTCCTGCCTGTCACATAGGAGGCATTGCAGTAAAACTCATCCTGCGCTTGCAGGTGGTGAGCCCACAAGATAGCTCCATATAGCTGTTTCAGGCAAAGCACTGACAAGCAACATGGGTTGCCCAACCTAAGGCACCTGAGTGTGAAAAGCACTCTCAGCTTTGGGTCCAGAGCTAGGTTCTGGTATCAGCGTCTTAGTGAGGCTCCCTGATTAAAAGAAAACTACCATGGTGTTACATTTTATATGCCTGTTTCCTTAGTGGATCCTCTAAGACAAGTATGAAAACAATAACACTAAAAGGAGACGAATAAACCAGATTACAAAGTTGTGTGCATCACAAGGGAATGCAAATCCATCCATAATAACAATCTTACAATCCAGGACGCTGTGCTTTATCTCCCACCTAGTTGATAACTTCTCATAGTAGGCTATCAAGAGTCAGTCAACTTCCATAGTTTATTCAGTCTGGGGAGATGAGGGCTGCACCTCTGTAGGTGCAGATGATGTCTTAGCTGCCACTGACTGTGAGCTCCACTGTACACCAGAAGTGCATGTTGTTGAAAGAAAAGTGAGTGGTATGAAAATCTGCACATCATAATCAGAAGTCCTGGTCAAGTCTGCAGATCAGGGAGTGCATTGATCTGAAGGGGAGAAGTTTACGTAGCCGTGGGTAATACACAAATGAAAATGCAGCAGACTATGGCCAGCAGAAGGATGCACTGCTGTGTGTACTGTTGATACTGCACAGGACTATGTGGTATAGTGAGACAAGATCAGCGCACGGAGTTCACAATTTTTATCACTCTATCTCTCCCATTCTCACTTATGGTCAGTAGGCTTGGGAAGTGATCAAAAGGATGAAGCTGTGATACAAGCAGGGCGGGTGAAGGCTTTCACAGGACAGCAGGGTTCAGTCTGTACCACACAGTGATGAGTTTACACTCTGGGAGGTTTTCCACTATAAACACTGCTCCTTCTAGTTGGAAGTCTGCTGTGCTGATTTGAGCACCCAATGAAGATGTTTTGTTAGTGCCTCCCAAGGGAAATGCTCTAGATGCTACTACCAGTAAAAGGACAAAGCTTGCAGTGAATATCTAGTTATCCTACATAATGAGCCGGAGACTATCCCAGGGGACTGACAAGTCATTTCAATCTGCTCAGCTTAGCAGTCAATGTGAACAGTATTTTATTATTTAATAGATAGATAGATAGATAGATAGATAGATAGATAGATAGATAGATAGATACAGATTGATTGATTTACATGAAGCTCAATAGTTTTCCTTACATCTGTAAACACCCGTGTTTACCATTTCCACTTATCCATAACTATAAAACCTTGGAAAAATTATATTCCCTGGGGTAATGTAACAATGTTGGACATAAAGCTGCAGAACTACAGAGGTCTGTGTGAAAAAAACACTTCACTAATAATGCTCTCTATAATGATATTTAGACAATGGGAAAATAAATAACTGAGTCATCTGCAGCTGACAACCTCTTCTCTCAAATATCAGGACAAATTTAAAAGCAATTAGGGAAAAAAACACCATATCAGGGATACAATTTAGATATTAACATTATCCATGTAAAGCATTAATAAAATAACTTGCACTGAATTACATTTTCTGAATATATTAGTCTTTAATTATAGTGCGCAAGCACTTTTATTGGCAGTAATGCTCCTTGTTGTGTCACAAAAGTCACTTTCATTAGCCATAGAACAGAATTTTATGGTAAAATCAGGGACAGCAGTAAATGTTAGGGTCTCTCACTTTTTCAATTTCTCTAAGTCTTTTGGGTTCTAATACCATGATGGAAATGGACCCCATTCCTAAGTCAAAGTATGATTAAAGTTCATGAAATTAGTATTGTTTCTGTCTTTGATGTCAACCTTTGCAGCACCAGCAATGTGCCCAGTAATAACTATTTCTGCAATTTGTATGGGGTTACATCTATTGGCAGCATATCTAAACACGATTGTAGATTCATTTTTATAAGACCCATTTCTCCTATTGTTATTGGATCTGTCTGGGTATCTTTATTTCACATTGCTCTCATTTCTGCCTGCAAATCCTGATATTTTATGACTTCATGTATCTTTGTACACAAGACACTGTAGTCATTGGGTGTGGCAATTTCACTAATCATTGCTACTTTTGTCTTCTTTTCATAGACCACTATATCTGTTTTTCTAGCATCCACAGGGCCCATTAAGAGGTGCTGTTTTGTAAGTATCTGATGTATTTTTACAGTGCCTCTTGAAAATTAAAGGTCGTCTTACAATGGATCATGTAAAGTGACCGAGTGTCAAATGTCTTATATAGTACTTCATAGTAAATTTGGTACTCACAATTCTTTCCAATGGATTGTATTTTTTTTATTTCTAAACTGCTTCTAACAAGTTCTGAAGATGATGAGAATTTACAACTTATGCAGTATATATGGAGATATTTTTAATGAAGCATATTACCAAGGTTGTAAAATCATTTTATGACAATTTTTTTCATTGGTGTTCTGTAGAATGGCATGATTTATACTAGATACTACACTATAATTGTCAAAACATTATGTTGCTCTATGTGGCAAGCTTTGGTTATGTACCTCTACATGGTTAATTAGGGGGTTGGGGCTAGCTCTAGATGGCTCCGTTGATCACAGGATCTAGAGGGCTAGGATAACACATTTTTTGTAATAGTTTAATTGTTGACTATAAATGGAATAAATAGTACAGCTAAACTATCTGCTGAGAAAATATAATACTTCTTCAATCAAGGATGAAAAATAGTCTTGACTGTGGGGAATAAAGTTTTTACAATCTTTTCTGATCCCCACCAAAATAAAACCATCAGCAATGGAGATAAGCAACTTACTCACTTGCCAGTTGCATTATTTCAGCAGGCCCACTGGCCTGTGACACCTCTCCATTAGTACTATGTCAGTGGTCTTTGACCTTAATGTACTAGTGAAGTGAAGCATTTACTAATCTATACAAGCATTTTGCTTAGTACAATGTCCTTTCACTAGATGCTGAATACTTTTGTCATGATAGAGCTTGGTTTCAAGTAAGAAATCCAATTAATTCATGAAGGATGACTTTCACCATGTTTTTAAAAACAAAAAAAAGATAATCACTTATAATGACTATAATGGGGATTTTAGAATTTAGGGAACATTATGAATCTCCAGTACAACTCTTCTAAAAGCTAAACCTGAACACTTTGGAAAAAATCAATTCATTGCCTTTGTATTAGACTGGCTGCCCTTCTATTAGGAAAAAAAATAATGCTGACTCTTTGAAGAAGGATGCTTCTTCTTCGGGAATAGAGACAGCACTGCCCTCAGTTTCACTCTCCTTATGTCTGTTTCACAACATTTAGTTGCAAAGCCTGCAGGCTGTCTTCTCTATTAGTAGTGCCCCTCATGGGGTAGTGCTTGAAGACTAACCTCCATTCCTAACTTGTCCATTCACTTTCCTGTATCTTGAATGAGGAGATGAACATATATGCTTCCAGGTTGCATAAAAATCACTGTGATGTTTAGTTCCTTGTCAGCTCAAGGATCTATTCCCTATTAAACAATAGTTGAGGAATAATCATATACAAAGGGAAAAAAAGTCTCACAAAAGATTAAATATTTTACAATGAGATGACAGGCAATTATATACAAGGGGGTAAAAGCCCCTCAACAGATGACATAGTTCCAGTGAATTGGAGAGAAAAGCTCCACAAACACACAATGAAACATTTTACAATAACTGAGAATTAAGTATATACAAAGGGAGGAAAAGATTCATGATAGATAAAACTATTTACAATAGATTGGGGAGCACCTTATATACAAAGAGAAATGCTCCCCCACAGCAGATTGAAATGCATTTACAAAATATTGCTAGGAAAAGTTGTGTTCAAAAACACAGTATGTAATACAAGCAGAACGATAATTTGTAGAAGTAGATAGCCTATATTAAGTACATTAATATACAATTATTTAAAATATTGACTGTATCTCTAATAACATATGCAGGCACACAATAAAAAAAGTATTCTAATACCAAAATAGACAGAGTAACAGAATGAGATGAAAGTAAAGGCATGGAGGAAGAGATGATAAGTATTAGAGAAATGAGAATATTATGGAAGGACTCTAGAGAAGACACAAAAAGGAGTAAGTGAACATACCTCGTCTGTTATTTTACCCCTCATCATATGGGCATAATCATTTATTTAATGGTCTACAAATGAGGTCTGAGCATTCTCTTTCACTAAATGCTGTTTGTAATATGTAACGCAGAGGTAAACTGTCCTAGTCAAGTATCAGCCATAGTGCCTTGAAATGCAAACAGCTGACCACTTAACACTGATGGGATATTTGAATTGTGTCCATCCAAGAGCAAATATAAGTAGCAAAGATTTAAAGCATTTATGGAGTTCTTACCATGACAGTAGTTTTCCAGTTACATGCACTATTTTTTAATGACCTTAATATTTCTGAAAGTGTATGGTCATGCCTTTCTAAGATTTCACTATTCCATAAGCAGTAGGCTGACACTGTGTTTTTTCCAGTGATGAAATTTTCAGTCGTCTCT
>NC_056736.1:5814615-5954615 GCF_019279795.1 Protopterus annectens | reverse complement strand
TAATGACTTTAATGTTCTTAAACTTTATTGTGCCACTCCAACAGTCTCAACACTTATATTTGACTGTGTGCGTGTGTGTGTGTGTGTGTGTGTGTGTGTGTGTGTGTGTGTGTGTGTGTGTGTGTGTGTGTGCACGCACATAAATACTCATGCATGTGCCACACTAACCTCAAAGAAATACATGATAATCTGTTTGTTACATAAATTATTTGATCTGAAGTTTCACAACAGTTTTTTTTTTAATTATCCACAAGCAACTGCTTCATATTGTGTGTTTTTCATTATTTGCTTGTACCCAACAGCATATAATTAGGTGGTACAATCCACTATAGTGCAAATTTGTCTAAGATTGCTAATACTGGAATGTAAAATGCCATGGACAAACAATTGATCATGATGTGTGTAATGCAATATAAGTGATTTTTTTTTTCCTAATGCACTTTCTGTTAGATTAGAGCAACAGGAAAATGAACAGAATTGTCATGGGGTTAATACTACTACAACAAACACTTGTCACATGGAAAACTAGGAATACAATAACAACTTCAGGACAAACCACATAGCCTTAAATGAAATTAACTTCAGTACACATGCTAACTTTTGTGAACAACTATTTGAATACAAACATTCACATAAATTAATTAAATAAAATCTGATTTATGAACATTCCTGGATTATATTGTGGATTTTTACAGGAACAGGAAAGGATACTGCATTTTTCTTGCAGAACTAAAATACAAAATCCCAAGACTAGTGCAATTTTAAATATGGCTTCTGAAATCAATGTCTAACAGAAACTTTATACAAGTATACATCCAGTTTCTTGGAGATTACTGGCAAAAATAGAGTAGACTTACTTTATTCCCAGCATGGTAATGACAAAAACCTCACCTTTTATGTGGCCTATTCTACCTGCATAACATGTATGAGACATCTTCAGAACTACAAAATGATAGAATGGTTACCCTTACATACCCATTAAAAATAGACTACATAAGCAAACTATGTTTTGCATTAGAGAAGTCTTAAGGTATTATGTGTGATATTATATGATCTGCTCCCATAATCTTAAAGCCTGGTGGACTGCTTCTGTATAAATGCTCCGAAAAACTGGACCTGACAAAAGGAGGCTCAGACAGCTGCTACAACACAAAAAGGAACATTTTCAAGTGCATCTGCATGTAGAAATAGGCTTCTCTATCTCAACCATCCTTAAATAATAGTATTTCTAGACTACTACAGGCAAGGAAGCTGTTCCTCCCTGCTTCCCCCATATTCATTATACAACAGGTCTGGCACTTAGCCAACTCTTGTGACATAGACCACTGGTGCCATCTACAGGTTACACTGACATGCCTACTTAATGGCAACAGGAGCAGAAAACTACTGATAAAAAAAAATTCTAAGTTTTATTAACAATAAATGAAAAATATTGAAGTAATGTATGTAAGATATAGAAGATCAGGTTATCAGACATTGCTTCTAATGTGTGACAAGCTTTACAGTCTGAAATAGCCAAGGATGGGTTGAATATGCATGGACTCTTAAAATATTTTTTTACCTCATGGAAAGTTTTATTGCATAATTTAATTGAGTTTTAGAAGCTGTATGGCAACAATATTATTCAGGAATATATTATGTGTTTAAGATGATAAAGTACATATTAATGCTAACAAAAAAGTACAACTGTAAACTTCTGACTGCCACTTTTTATAGCCTTTTTATTAGCTCAATTTTGTCTGATGGATAAAATAAAATGCTATTTTTCTTTTCTTTCATTACCTTTCTCTCTATAAGTATGTATATAGAGATATATATATATATATATATATATATATAAACATAGCAACAACACTAGGCAATCAATCGTGAGGACCATTAGATGCCTAGCCATATTCATCTTTAAGAAAACACACTTAAAAGTTCATGCCTCCCTTTTCACTTTTCAAGCACTTAATGTGAGTGTGTGTGTGTGTGTGTGTGTGTGTGTGTGTGTGTTCATACTATGTTTAACTCTCACATTAATTTTGTGTGCATACAGAATCTTCATATTAAATGAAATGCATTTAGCTGTATTTTCTTTTTGTCAGACTAAATCAGTAGTCTCATGTGAATACTTAATAAATACAGCTGCCATAGCTGAAAGAAGTGCATGCCCTGAGCAAAACATAATAAAGTGAGTTGGAAATGTCGGCAATTATTCAGTTGACCAATTAGCAGCACTCACTTAAAGGATTACAATGCTAACATGTAACAATATATCTGCAAGCAGTAATCAGTCACCAGCATTATAAATCATCCTAATATCAGGGCATAATAGCAATATGATTGTTTTTTGATATTGGCATCATTTTTATGACAATCACTTTGAATAACCAGGCCTTTCAGAAAAAGTGCAGAAAAATGAGCTAAGCACTTACAATTGGAAACAAATCCAAAGAAGACAACAATAAAAGCTACAGCAGCACTTTAATACTGGCTGATTGGGCACTTGTAAGTCGTACTTATAGACCAGTAAAAGTGCTCCTTTACCTGTCTGCTGTGTAATGGGCCCTTTGTCTTGAAGCCACCCTGGGAGCTGCACTCTGAGGCACTGAAGTGATCTGAGCTAGTGGAAGAGCGCTTTGAGAGAGTGTCACAACCCCCAACAAAGGTGTTGTCCAGTGGGAGTTCTTGGATGACATGGTGCTTTTTCACTGACACTGGAGTATCCGGCTTAAGGTGAAATGCTGACTGAGGAGAGGCAGATTTGTAATGCCTAGCTAGATCAGGACTGCTAGGTTTAAAGGTAGATGGTGGAGCTGCACCCCAGTCAAACCTTCCTATACCTTGTTCTTCAAGCTCAGCTGGAAGACTTATGCTCCCATTAATTGGCTCTCGAACAGGATCATCTGTTTTGGATTCCTCTATTGTAACAAAGTTAAGAAGAGAACTTTTTGGTGACTTTCTTTTCTTCCTTTTCTTTTTCTTATTCTGCTTATTTTCTTGATTTGGAGACATCCATTCAGCTCCTTGTTTTGTCCTCTGTGCAGCCTTGAACCTTGACGCATGGCGACACCTCACAAGAACGGTGACAAATATAACGACAATGACTACCATAGCTCCTGCTACTATAGCAATCATTATTGTAAGGTAGTCTTCATTTTGATAAGGCTGGTTACTTTCTCCTATGTTTTTGTCCAGCGGTGTTTCCATGGTCCTTCGTATTAGTTCATAAATGTAGGAAGCATTGCCAATGGTATCATTGACATACAAAAAGACCAGGACAAGGGTATGCAGAGATTTGGGGTATCCTAAATCACTTATGTTGACTACTAAGCGGTGTAGTCCCACGTCATTTATGGATGGCTTTTCCTCAAGAGTTATATTACCTGTTACTGGATCAATACGAAACAAGCCCTTGTTATTTCCACTGACGATAGTATATTTAAGTTCAGCATTCATCCCAGTGTCAACATCCACTGCAAAGACTTCTGCAACCACTGAGCCTGGAATGGCAGACAAGGGCACTACCTTAAAGGATGTGTTGGAAGGTGGGTATATAACAACTGGACTGTTATCATTCACATCCATTACATTAATTGTTACTTTTGCTGTTGAAGAACGTGGGGGCTGACCACCATCCACAGCCTTGACATCAAAGCTGTAAGAACTTTGCTGCTCTCTATCGAAAGAAACATTTGATTTTATGACGCCACTGTAGGGATCTAAAACAAAGTTTTCATTATCATTTAGAATGGAAAGTATCACAGCTTTATTGTCCCCAACATCTGCATCAGTCACTGTTATTACTCCCACTGTACTGTATTTTGGTAAATTTTCCGACACAAAAAATTGAAAGTGGTTATGTGTAAACTTGGGGCTATTATCATTTTCATCCAGGACAGTTACAATGACAGCAGCTTGACTCTGAAGTGGAGGTGTTCCATTATCTCTAGCTGTAACAGTAAAGATGAAACGCTCTTGTTCTTCCCTGTCAAAAACTCTGGATGCTGTCAGAACCCCTGTCTTCCTGTCTAAATCAAAGAAAGAGGCATTAGGGCCAAGTTGATAAACAATTTCTGCATTTTTCCCACTGTCGTCATCTGTGGCACTGATAGTAGTTAAGTATAGGCCACGTCGGTTGTTTTCAGAAACTGACAACTCAATAACAGGCTGACTAAAAATTGGAGGGTTATCATTTTCATCTTCTAATTTTATTCTAACAAGTGCAGTTTGGTTTAAACTAGGCTTTCCAGAGTCAGAGGCAACAATCTTAAAGGTATATTCTTTGGTCCCTTCATAGTCAAGCATAGAGGATGTCTCTAATAAGAACTGATTATCATAAACAGCCTTTAAGTGGAAGGGGACATCTTTTTCAATAAAACAAATGACTTTGCCATTCATATCAGTATCCTTATCTGAAACCGTTATTAGAGCAATTTTTGTATTGACAGGGTCTTTTTCTGACAAGTAAACTGTGCCATTGATAGGACTTATAATGTATCTTAGATCAATGTTTGGAGAGTTATCATTTACATCTGTAACATTAATTGTAACAGTAGCACGAGCAGGTGTAGAACTACCATCACTAGCAAGCACTGTCACTTTGTGTATTGATGTTTCCTCTCGATCTAGAGCTCTCTGAACTGTTATAAGTCCAGTAGTGGTGTTCATTGTAAACAGCCTTTTAGTAGCTGGAGAAACCTGAGCGCTGAATGTATATCTTATATCAGCATTGCTGCCTACGTCTGCATCAGTTGCGTGGAGCTGAACAACAGAGGTACCTACAGGTGCATTTTCTGGTATATATACTTCAACCTGACTTTCCTTAAAAAGTGGTCTGTTATCATTAACGTCACTAACAGTGACCTGAAGAATAGCAGTGCTAGATTTTTGGGGAGTTCCTCCATCTTCCACCTTGATTTTCATCACATAAGTATCTTTCTGTTCCCTATCCAAGTTTTGTTGAACAATTAGTTGAGGCCACTTTTCTCCTTCACTGGTTTCTACAATGTCCAGCCCAAATGCTCTCTGTCCATTTAACAACTCATAATGCTGTACACTGTTAAATCCTGTGTCTGGGTCTGTAGCTGATGGTATTGGGAATCGGCTGTTGATCAGAGTATTTTCAGGTATGGAAATGTTAATGACAGATGAGGGAAACATTGGGGCATTGTCATTTGCATCCTTGACAATTACTTTAATTTTGATAAGTCTAAAAAACTCATTTGGTAGGATAACCACTTCAAGCTCAAAGGAACACTCCTTTTCTTCATTGTTTGCAGAACCTCCACAAAGCTTTTCCCTGTCGATTTTATTGGCTGTTGTATACAAATCTCCGGTATTACCTGACACTTTGACCAAAGGGGTATCACCAGGCTTAGCAACTAGTTTGTACACTAAGTTAGCACTGCTTCCAGTAGCAGCATTAATGTGAGAAATATTTAGGTCCTTTGGTATATTTCCTATCAGTATATTCTCAGGCAGTTCTTCTCTTATAGTGTAAGTAAGTTCTTGAGCGATTGCAGAATCCAGCCTTAAGCAGGCAATCAGTGCAGCCAACAAGTAAAAATTTCGTAGGTCCATGATAATAGATTTGCAATTATTATTTATGTAAGACTATTTGGAGATATAAATTCTTCCTGAAGGAAATAATGGATAGTCTGCCAGGTAAATTGTGTGTACACTGCAGGATGCAATACTTTTCTTATTTCCAGATAACAGCTGTCAACATGGCCCTATAAACAAATGAGAATTTTCTTAATCGTGTAATTTAAATACAAAAAAATACACACATTATAAAGTTTGTAATTTCTGTGTAGCATTATCTATTTAAAGTACATTATCAAAAGTATTGTAAAACGTCAGCTAAGCCCCTTAACCACAACTGACCTATGCATTTAAAACCACACGTGATTTTTTTTGTTTTGTTTTATCGTAATATCGACTATATAGATAGACAGATAGCTAGAAAGGCAGATGTGTGTGTGTGTGTGTGTGTGTGTGTGTGTGTGTGTGTGTGTGTGTGTGTAAAACTGCTTCATTATCGTGCAGATGTCTCGTTTGCATTATGGTCCCCGAAATGAAACGAGATTACCGAGCATACAGAAGTAATAATGTGCAATATAAAGACAAAATATTTAGAGTAAAGAAGGCATTGTACTTACTGACTGATTTATGTGTCTTATCCGAGAGCTGGGCTAGCAGAACTCATCAATTTCTTTGGTACCTTTTCCTGCCTCCTGTGTTCATCCTGATTTAAATCCAGGGTTTCTTTATGACTTGACATTAGTTCCCAATAAAACGAGAAATGAAGCTGGCGTGATGCATTAGGTGCTCTGCTTTAGATTCCTGTACTTCTGTGCATGTTGCCCAGTGATGAAGACACTTTTGTGTTGCTCGGGTAGTTGCTATTCCATTACAATTAATTCTGCTCTATCCTATAGATTTTGAATAAAAACCGCTCACCAGAAAACAATAAAATATCAGCTTCTTGCCAACTTATTAAGAATTTAGAACAGGTTAAGCACATTAAAAATGCATATGCGTATAGCCCCCTTTTCTGAAACAGACACACAATCGATCTGCCTAACCAGACATCTTCCCACAGAATGTTATTAACAGCTGCCAGATATGTATGCTGCAGACTAATATAGCAGGTACTGTGTGCATCTGCCGGGGTCCTTCACTTACTGATCAGGAAAAAATGCTGGTGCAAAATGACCCAAACAACCGGTGTACCTTGTTCCAGTTATCACATTAACGGCTCGGCACTAGTTTTGTCCGCATTAGTTGAAGGGCAGCCTGTGTCAGTGATTAGTTCCAATGGAGTGACATAGGTGAATGGTGGTGATCTGGACATGTAAAGCAATCCTGTCCCTCAGAAGCATTACAACAGCAAATGGGAAAGCCGTTGTGTACGTGTGGAACTTTGCAGCTTGCACCAAAACCCTACTCTCCCTGTTGCACTGTTGTTTGTGGTAAAGTAATCTCTTCTCAAGAATAATGTCAACTGCATGTTACCTCAGATGCTCAAAACCCAATGCATCCTTTGCGAAAACAACACTCCTCGGGATATAGTCTGCGTTACAGGTCATTCCACTGTATCAAAAATATGCAACCGATAAGGTAAGCATCTTCCAGTAGAAATGTTAAACCCAGTATCTGGTCCTGAAGCAAACCCCTAGCAGTGCTATTCGGTGCAGCGAGAGCATCTAACATCTGCTGCACACCTATGTGTGCAAAGCTTTACCTCTCTTCTTTACATCACTGAACGGGCAAAACTTGTCTTCTGCAATTAACTGAATCTCATTATACTATACTCCTTGTGGTTTGGAGCTTGTAGGTGCACTATAATCCGATGGCTGTCTTCATAAACGCCGGCGATGCCTCGCTCTTCTTCCTCGGCTCCTATCTTCAGTCTCCCCCTCTCCTTCACTCTGAACTGAATTTCTTGTTATAACTCTCTCAGAGCCTAAAGGGGGGTGTAGGCATGTATGTGGTCCTGCCTCTTATTGATCTTATTGGAGTGCATGTGTTGGCACAGTGCCAAGGAAGGAGGACCCCCAACACAGGATTGGATCTTCAGCGTGTCAATGAAGGAATGTCAAAGTAGTGCGGAATAGTTAATAAGCTGCAGGCTAATGTCAAGAGGCAGTGCAGCCTTGGAGCTCAGGAGAGGAAGATAGCTGTACCGTTATCCCAGCCTAATCCAGGCAGGAGCCCACTACGAATTAGTGTGTTCACTGTTTTTCCGTTTGTCTGTCCTCTTTCTCCTCTTAGCAAAGCCGGCGTTCCTTCCTTTTGGTTTACTTAATTCATTTGCATTATCTTTAACTGTTAACGGTCCTGTTTTCCTGAAGGAGTTTACCAACGAACTGGAAATGCAATTTCACTGTTTTTCTCCCCGCCTGCCATCCTTATCCTTTCCTTGCAATCAGTGTCTGTCCCCTCAGCATCCTCTGCGTTTACGGGATGCATGCAGAACGCACTTCACTTTCAGAGCTGTAATTTGAAGTGTGCAGGTTGTGAAGTCGCAGTCTCATCTTTCTGTCTGGTGCCGATGACAGCACAGGAGCAAGCTAATGCAAATGCTCCGGAAGGCATTTCTTCTTAGTATCTAGTAAAGAGCACTGACAATAAGCGCAGCAGTTTCTAATCCCCCACCCTTTCATGTAAAACCCAATAAAAACATTTTTTTTTATTTGTATTATGAAGACGTTTATCATAATTATTCTGACAAAATAAGGAGTTAGACTGGGTTTACTTCGTTTAGGAAACATTACTTGCGTAAAGTTATTTGCACAAAGACATACGTACATACAAAATAAAATTTATAATAATAAAAACGCCCGCGTTTCCAGTTGTTTTGAGTTTGGACTCGACTGCCACAGCTACAATTCATGCGTCAGCAACGATGGTATATCAGCTTTCTTTTTGCTCATGTTAAGACAATTTTTTAAGGCTCAACACGGTGGCTAAACTTAGAATTTAAATGTCACTGTCAAATTGTTTGGCACTTGGCAATGTACAACTTCAACCAATTACTTGTTGGTTTGAAATACCTTGGGTGAAACAGTTTTATGCTTCTTGTTCATGAGAGGCGGTTTTTTTTGTCTGCATAACTCTCCTATTACTTACATTTTTGTCTATATAGCCTTTATAGCTCTCCTATTACTTTTGTCTTCTAATCCAACCATTAAATCCCTCTCAAGCTGCTTACCTTGTACAGAATACAGCGACTCCCAGCTAACAGTAAGTAATGCTCATGTTGCGCCGCACCACATTGAAGAGTTTGTATCGCAGTCTCCTGCAATGTTTTAGAGCACATCCTTAAAATAATTGCATGGAGCGGTTATCCAGCAATGCGCTCTCCTAAGCATTCATTCTTGAAGCTTTCTGTAGCGCCAAGTTTTGGGGAATTATTCTGTATTGTGGGAGGTGTAACGTTTTCTTTGTGGTATTAACAGTTTTTGCACAGAGTGGTCTATTAAAAGATGGCAGTGTTGTAACTTTTGTAGTCATCTGATTTGCTAGTGTGAACATTTATGTCAATAAAAAATGATGCAGTACATTTTTTATCAGGTATTGTTATCCAACACACGGACTGCTTACAACAGAGCCCCACGCACGCACACACGCACTTTATCCTGTATACACACGGTTTAGATGATAGAGGTGCTGGTCAGTTAGGCATTCCTATATTCGAAATGCACATTTTACTTACAGTAGTGGCAGGCTAAGGCTTATATACTTAAAGGGAGACTTTTTTACAATGCCAGGATCAAAGCAGCACCAAAGCGTGTTTAGACAGATTACCAACAGCCAGTGATAACATACTAACGTGCCTGATTAAGTAAAGAATTGATGGTCAGCCTGCATCCCTTGTAGGTACAACAAGCCCAAATGTGTGCGCACGAACGAGCAAACACACACACTGCAGTCCATTATTTTCTACCTCTTAGCTCAAGAAATCTGAATAAAGTGTGACATACTGGTGGGGAAAATGCCCAAAAATGGGGACACATTTTAAATATTGCTCTTACAAACTTATAAAGTTGATAGAATAACAGGTTTTGTATCAGCATGCTTTTTCTAAAGGATATAAAGTCTGAAACTCAAGTGTGTGTCATTATTTAATTACTTAAATCCTTAATGTTTTGCCAGAAAGCCAAACATTTTAAGAGGAACTGACAAGACATAAGAGGAAAATGCTGGACGTTCTGCAAAAATCTGGACAGTTCAGAAGTATGTCGCAGTCCCACAACGACGCTGCTTCAGGTAGCGCACAGTTAAGACGAATTTGTTCAGCTGAAGTATATAACCTGCAATGTCTGCAACTCTGAAGCTGCTGACGCTGTTTTCTTTTCTTTTAAATAAAACGTTTTTGTTACTATTACAGCTGCTCTACAAGTTCACTTCAAAGTAGGGGTGTTTGTTTCTTGCCTGCAAAATTTGAGAGAGATGTCCATGCAGATATACGCCCATTCAATGTGAGCTACATGTTTATATTAATTTATTTAACAATAGAGTTTTATACTTTCCTGTAACCCACTTGCGAAGTTCTGGGCAGGATTAAAATATGACTATTACTGCCCGCCATCATAATAATAGAACTTTTCTAGCTGATGTCTCCTACTAACCCCCTCGGATGCAGGAACAGGTGGAGGCAGTGAACGTTTAAGCTAGATGAATGAGTTTCTAGCTGGCTATTTTACAAGTGTTTGCACAATGGAAGAAGAGAGGAAAACAGATGAAAGAGAGAGAGCGCAGTTTGTCAGATGAAGATGTCTTGTTAGGGAGATAGCAGGCACTTAATAGTAAAGAAGAATGCATCACTAAGAACGTCTTTAAAACTACTGAGGACATATCACATCGATATCTGAGGGCACCATCTCATTTCCTGTAGAATCTGCCTAGAAGAAATACGGAATGTGGCAGATAGAGTAATCAAAGCTGCCTTCAAAACTCAAGCTAGTCTGATTCATGTACCCACACATTCTATATAGTGCAAACACCGTCCTTCCTCACGGGAATAAAAATACAAGAAATAAGAGTTTCATGGAAAAATAAATCAATCCAAAACAGAACAAGATTTACACCAATAGTTTTGTTTATAGCCACTCATCAGCTTACAATGCTGTGAGAAAAGCCGACCCGGTCCTCTCTCTATCACACACACACACACACACACACACACGCTCTTAGTCAATTCACCACCCACACACACACACATCTGTATCTAATAAACTATGAAAATAAATAAATTGAAGTACGCATACACTACTGCTCGCAACACACACACACACACACACACACACACACACACACACACACACACACAAGTTTTTTCCCCCACATCTATTTGTCCAGTCCAGTGGTAAAAGAAAGAGAGCTGCAGACGCCGCTGCCCAAATTAGTCTAGTTTTTGGAAAATGAAGATTGTGTGTGTGTGTGTGTGTGTGCGCGAGCCTGTGTCTGTGGGCGCCCTTGTGAGTGCGTGTGTATTTGTGTGATTTTGTTGCGTGCGACCGCATGAGTTTATATGGCTGTATGTATGCGTGCGTACATTAGTGTGCGTGCTTCTGTGTGTTCATGTGCATCATTCACCTACTAAGACAGGTAAAAGTTCAAACTGACAACTTAAAATAGAAAACAAACGCCCTGCAACCGTTATTTAAGCACATCCACTTCTGTAAGCGCACCAGTCTGTAATTAAAAAACCCTTTGTATAAGACTGGGCTACTATAGTGAAGTAGGTAGCCTTAAACACTGCTCCTTGCCGTTGAACTGCGGTCAGCACTTTTGGAAGTTACAGATACCAACCATACATTCCGGGATAATAAATAGCCTCAAACTTCTCAGTATGCAGAAGAGGGATTTTACTCATATTGTGGCGTACAGTGAATTTTTCAGACACTTCAATACTACATTCGCAACACGTCAACAACCTCGCTTACTAAAAATACACGCCAGTGAATTTCTTTTTAGTTGCCCACCTCTCCAGGACTTGGAGCGGTGACCCAGAAACATCATCGATACAGTGGTTTTCGGTAAGCAGTCGCGCCACGTTACAGCTGCAGGAAAGTGCTTTGCTGTAGTAAACAGCGCCATCAAGAGGGCACTGTGGAGAAATGCACCGACTCCTTTAACAGCATTGCGGTGTTCCTTGTATTAGTATAGCCTCCTCGACCACAGTAAGTCTGCACTCGCATTTAAATGATGAAATGCTGCTTGTAACTAATTAGCATTTTAAATACAGTTCCAACAACGGAAGACAAGGTAAACAAAAGGTAGCTATAACCGTACTAAGGATTACTTCAAAGACGTGGAAATGACGCAATCAGGGGGAATAACATCTTGAACGTTCACTACACCAAATATTTACGGCTTGCAAAATACTAACAGGTTACTACACAGCATGCTGGCTAATAGGTATTGTCAGTTCTTGTCAAATGAGTGGCACTGATGGGGAGGGGGGTATTAGAAGATGACGTTGCATTTTGGGGATTGGTAAGATTTACAGTGTGAAGGCAGAAGGCATCAACTAACCTATAAAATAAATATGCCACACAGTAAATTGATTATTGTTGGCACGTCACCTAAAATAATGCCAGTCTAGAAGGAGTTATCCAAAACCTCAGCGTTCGGTTCTTGGCATCCACTAATTACATTTCTGGCAAGCCTATACGTCTGAGAAGGCTAACATAACATCTTCCTGCAATGGGAAACAACAGTGTTTGTGCTCACCTGGTACAGAGAAACCAGACTTTCGGATGTCTTGGGGGTTTCTGAATACAGCTCATGACACATCGATCTCTGACTCACACCTCTCAACTGTCCAGCTTTTTCCAGAATGTCCAGATTTTTGGCCTGTTCTTCATAAAATGTGTTTTTTTTTCTGGGAATTCACTGGGATGACTGAAGTCACTAAATAATGACATACGTTTCAGATTCAGTCTTCATATCCTTCAGATGTGGTTACTCTAGCAACTCGTCAAGTTTAAAAGAGCAATATTTAAAATATGTCCCTATTTTTTAGCCTTTGCCCCCCCCCCCCCATTTTGTTGGTCGTTGTCCACATTTCTTGCTCCAAGAGATTGAAAGATATGCATGACTCGTAATTTAATTTGTTTTATTCCCATATTCAGTATATTCAACTTTCTGGGTAAAAAAAACCCCAAAAAACTCTAAATGCAGAAACGGGGTTGTTATTTTTCAGTCTACCTATCTCGATAGCTATCCATGTTACTGTATAGTAAGCTAAAGTTTTTACTAGGCACGGTATCACAGATAACAGGAACGTTTTACTTTCAGTGGCTGCAAACTGTGTACCAGATTAACCTGGCAGGTTACGATGGGCTAGTTAAAGACACCCGACATTAGCACATACACTTGCACTCCTGCACCCCTGCCATAAACTGGCACGAGAGTGGCAAGAGAATGAAGTTGGTTTCAGTATGTGAAGCAGCTGGCTCCACGTTATTCTGCTGAGTTTCCACATTTCTTGCAAAACTTTTGGCGTTCTGTCTTACAAAAATGCAACACAATGCTTTTAAATCCTAAGGCATGCAACGTTTCTTTTTTCCACAAGCACAAGACACTGTCTTACATATTTCTTAACCTTTAATTATATGGAGATTTTCTTATTTTTTCTTGTGGTTTGGAAACTGTTGATGCAATAGCTAACAATGGCATTTTTAACGTATGTTGATAAAAAAGTATTTGTTTATGTGTAGAGGTATCAGGCTTGCATTGCATTCTATGGCTGGTATCAACACTGAGTGTTAAACTATGTTTTTGCTTCGAAACTGAATTCCATTATGCATCATAAATGTACCTCAGGGTATGCTAATTTATTTCATTATTTACATGAAAGAGAGACACATTTCAAAAAGCACTGTTGCTCATTGTTCTCCATGTGCTGTTGCTAGATGTTTAAGTGTTAATGGCATTTTGATATGTTGTTGCAATACCTATTGTGTTTTGAAAGTTATACACTAAATTATGCATAGTTTATTAGATGTGATGTAGTGCAACCTCTGTTTTATGTTTGTTTCATGTTACAGTGCAAGTTTATAGATTATTTGAATAGCATTTTTAATTTAATATCTGTTTCTTGAAAGAACCAGACCTTTATGTCTTTCTCCATGCTGCTTCCCCAGTGGTTCCACTTTTGTTTGGGTGTGGGAGATTGTGTGTTTTATCTCACTACTTAAGTATAATCAACTTAAGAGAGGTGCACATCTTGGACACATGAATATAGTTTGCTCTCTGATGCAAACTAAGCGACTCTTTGGACCAAAACTGACTTTTATTACGTTTCTATCAGTTTTGTTCAGTGAATGAAAAGTTATTCAATTTGTCTGTGATAAATTGCCTGTCTTGTTACAAGAGATTAGCTTTCTGGAACAGACAAACAAAATCCAGATAAGTAACTAGATATACTGGGATTTTGTGAGTAATGCCATTCAATAGAATAGAGGACTGTGTGCAGTGCTGGTAAGCTGCACACAGGTAATACTGTGCAATCATGCATATTAACAGTAAAACAAAAAGCAGCTCTACCAAGGGGCTTATATGACAGAGTTCCTGATTTGCCCCAAAGATACATGTGAATTATAATACTGTGCCACCTTAAATAGTGATTCTAAGAGATACTACATCAAGCATGCAGTTTTCACACCATCAGTAGCGGTGAAGTGCATTAAATTTTGGACAGCAGCACCATATTGCACTGAAAGCGTTAAAGCAACGAAATGTCTGCACCCCTATCTATATGTGAAATGTTAATATAGACAGGCAAAGGAAAGTGTCGGTGGAGCTTTCAGAACCACAGTTGTGAGATGTGTGCTGAAATGGTCGTTGCAACCCTGTAGCCCCCTCTTTACCAAGCATGCCTGACACGCCAGGATGTTCATTTACTGTGTACTTTGCTATACTTCATTCAGAAAGCACAGACTGAAATAAAGCTGGTGCCAGTTGTCATGCTTTATTGTGGCTGGCAGAGTGCTTTCACAAATCTCTATATCGTAAAGTGATGCACCATGGCAACCAGTGTAGGACCTTTTATCATTTTACATAATACAAGAACCCCAGCTATACTACAAGCTATCGAATGTCTTCATAGTGACTGCTGTTACACCAATTAATCCTGGTATTATCTTCATGTGTGCCATTACTGTTGTATTATAAGCAGTCTGTACAAGATCTGAAAAATGTTTTTGAATGGCACATCTATTTCTGTAAGTTTCTATCTTATGGTATACCCATATATATTAATTTGTTTTTCAACACTAAAACCAAAAAACCAAAAAAAAAAAAAAAAAAACAAAAGATGTAAAAGAATGGCATCAGACTATATTTAGTGTTCCACATTCATCTGAGAGCCATCCTTGCCTGGAATGTATGACAAATTTAATTGGATTTACTGTGTAAAGGTTCATAGGTACTTACTAGGCTATTGATCTGTGAGGATCTCAAGAAGTCTAGCCTTTCATTCCTCACGGTAGTTGTTAGCCATTATATTTTTCTTACTAATAGCACAGACATAGGCCTGACAAGGATATGTTGGGGCATTTACATGTTTACCCTATCCATGAGGAAAAGGGGTGTTAGACTATGGGTAAATTTGTGGTTACCCATCCAGTCATCCAAATTATATTTAAATAGAGTAAGAGAAGAGCTTTATTTTATGAAAAGTGAAACATGGCTTCATAGATGCCATACTGTCTATGATGCAAACCTATCCCTCCAACATATTCAATTTATTTTGCAAAAGAGACTGAGATCCCTTGAGTGGGTATTTATGATTCCATAAGACTTGTTAATATGTAACAGGTCTGACAAAACAGGGTGTGTTGAAGCTCTATACACAAAGCAGAGATCACTTCTCAGTAACCTGCATTATTTTAAGAAGTGGAATAAGGCTTTGAGATCATCTGCATAGTTTTACTATAAACAATTACAGCTTATTGATTCAAATTGTAATTGTTAATTAGATAAGAAGCATTGTTGCAGTAGTTTAATAAAAAACAAAACACAAAAATCCAGTAATTGTATTACAGAATATCAGTCTTGTATCTTACCTGAACAATTGCAGTGTTTGCCTTCACATGTGCATATATAGAACAGTTGTGGATTCATTTTCAGATCTATAACATGGAAGATATATTGCAATATTTGCACATATACAGTAACTATTAATGGAACAACTACTTCAGAAAAATAATCATGTCAGTATGTCTATTAGCATTTGTTATAATTTTGCTCTGTGCTTATTTCTTATCCATTCTGATACCAAATTCATTAATACTCATTGCTAAGGTGTTGCAATAACTTTTTTTTATATTCTTTTATATCACTGTTTTCTAATTAATTCTGGAAGGGTGTTCCATGTAACAGTTTTTTGAGAAGGCTGGTTTGATTAGTGTGAAGAAAGTGTCAGTTCTATATTGTAGGGACTAACAGATTTCTCTGTGATATGATTTGGAGGATAGGAGTGGACAATGTTTGCAATTATAGAGCTTAAATATCAAATAATTCAGGTATAGAGTACCCCTGCTGTAATAAGGAGACAATTTGCTTTTAAAAGTGAGGTACAGTGATGTTACTGGCTCATAGGTTCATAGGTGTTGGTGTGTAACCCTAGCCATTCAACCTAAATGTAGCCCACACATTTGATTTACATAGGCATGATTTACTGACTGCCTCTGTCCATCATAAACATAGGGCCAGACCAGGGTGAATTTTCAATTTATTTATTTATTTATTTTTATTTATTTAAATTTGTTGACCGGGAGTGTCCAACTGGATGTGAGTCCATTTTCAGCGGAGGCCCGGGGAGAAAAGCTCCACAGTAAAATAAACAGAAAGTAGTTACATTGGATTACATAGCGATTAACAATTTAACATAGAAATTTCTTACAACATATTTACAGATGAAGAGCATAGTACATCAGTAGACAACTAGAATCTTTATCTGTGAAGTACATAACAGGCATTAACAAATGTAACAATGAGAAGTTCCTGCTATATAATAAGTGCTAGGCTTATGAGCATCTGAGCTTGCTATAATCAAGGCAGTTAGAGGAGTGGAAAGAAAGGTAGTAGTTGGATGGGGTGGATGATATTAGAGTGGGAGTTGCAAGGGCATAGCCAGCATGTTTTTAGGTGTGCTTTTAGTAAAGTTTTGAAGTGGGTGCATGATGGTACAGAGGTAATTGTGGGTGGGAGTGAGTTCCATAATTTGGCTAAGGCGCAAGAGAATAGTGCTTCACCAGCAGAGTTATTGGCTTTAGTGATATGCAAGTGATTTTTGTTGCTGGATCTTAGTGGTCTGGTGGTGCAATAGGGTTGGAGTAGATTCTGGACGGATGGGACATTTAGTGGATGGTTTACTAGTTTGTGGGCGAGTGAGAGTTGATACCACTGAAGGAGGTGAGGGAGTTCAAGCCATCCCAGTTCAGCAAGTGAGAGACAGTGGTGACTATGGTAGGATGCCCCTGTGGCGAATTTGGCGATTTTGTTGTAGCAGGTCTCTAGCTTGTTTAGATCACATTGCCTTAGGTTGGTATATATTGGAGAGGCATAAAGTAGGGTGGAGATAAGGTGAGAATTTGCTATTGAAATCTTTGCTGCTTTGGTGAGAAATTGTTTATTTCTGTATAATGCTCCTAGTTTTTTGTGGACTTTTTTTCTGGTCATGGATATGTGAATGTCAAATTTTAGTTTATTGTCTATTTCCACTCCTAGCAATTTGGTGTGTTCAGTTGGGTATATAGTGGTGTTGTCTTTTGCTGTGATGTTAAAGTGAGAGTTATTTTGAGTATGTTTGGTGGGTTGGAAGATGAGTAGTTTAGTTTTTTTTGGGTTGAGTATTAATTGGGCATCAGATAACCATGTTTCAACAGAGGAAAAGGCTTCCTGTGTGACGTTTTGCAGTTTGGGTAGGGACTGGGCTGAGCAGATGATGGTCGAGTCATCTGCGTATTGGATGAGTGTGCCATGTTTGGTGGCAGAGGCTAGATTATTGGTGTAAACAGAGAAGAGTAGGGGTCCAAGGATGGATCCTTGGGGAACCCCTATGGAGACAGGTAGTTGGGGAGATATGTCATTCTGCCATACAACGGATTGTTGGCGGTCAGACAGGTAACTCTGAAACCAGTTGGTGACTGATTGTGAGAAGGATAGGTTATTGAGGACAGAAATACGTTGTTTGTGTGGGACCATGTCAAATGCTTTAGATAGGTCTAGGAAAGTAGCAGAGGAGAGATAGCCATTGTTTTTATGCTGAATGATAGTGTTAGTAAAGGAGAGTAAGGCAGTGATGGTGCTATGGTTTGGTCGGAAACCATGCTGAGTACTGGAAAGGAGGTTGTTAGTAAGGAGGTAGTCTGAGACCTGAGAGTGTATGCATCTCTCTAGTATTTTGGAGAGTGGAGAGAGAATAGCTATGGGGCGGTAATTGGTTAGTTCTGCAGAGGGTCTGCCTTTGTGGAGAGGAATTATATGTGAGACTTTCCACAGTGTGGGAATGTAACTTTCTGACAGAGATCGGTTAATCAAGATGGATACTGGGTAGGCCAGAGCATCAGCTGCGATTTGTAGGTATTCACTTGGGAGGTTGTCTGCTGCTAATTTGGTGGGTTTAAGTTTAGTTAAGAGTTTTTTTATGTTGGAGGTAGGTACAGGAGAAAAAGAGAAGGCAGTGGGGAGATTACTAGCTGAAGGTGTGGGTTGGAGGGGAGGGGGGTTGTGTTGTTTAGCTAGTGATAGTATGGTTTGTGTGAAGTGTGAGTTGAATGAGGTAGCAATATTTTCTGAGGAGTGAGGGATGTTAGGAGGAGGGGTGCTGACTTTACCTGGGTGGAGGATGGAGTTTATGGAGGACCAGAATTGTTTGGGGCTGTGTTGTGAGGAGTCTAGGGCAGACTGGTAGTATTGGAATTTGTCCTGTTTTATTAGCTTTTTGACTCTATTGCGTAGTTCTAGGAATCTCTGTCTAGCTGAGGGGGTTTTGGTTTTGCACCAGTGCTCCCAGGCTTTATCCCTGTTTTTCATTTCTGACTTAGTGGTTTTCTGTAGCCATGGGGAGGGTTGTGCTTTGGTTCTGGAAAATCTTATGGGGGCATGGTAATTAAGGATGTTCAGGAAGGTAGTATTAAAAATTCAACTGCGTCATCTAGACTGAGGTACTTTAGAGCATGCCAGTTACATTCTTTGAGGGATGAGATGAATGTGAGTGGGTTAAAGTTTATTTTTTTACGTATTTGATGATAGATGACAGGTTTAGCTTGGTATAGGTATTTTTTGAGTAGGAATGTTGGGGAGTGATCACTGAGGCTATCTGATAAGCAGCCTGTTATATATGACTGGGGGCTCTTACTGACTAGTATCCAATCCAGGGTAGTGTGCTTGCTGGAGTTTTTATTTATCCTTGTTGGTGACTGGACTAGTTGGGTAAAGCCATGAAAGTGTACATGATGGGTTGGATTGTTGCCAGAACAGGATTGCCAGTCAATATTGAAATCACCTAAGATGATAGTTTCTTGGGGGAGATGGTGGGTAGACCAGCTGAGGAGGTTTTCTAGTGGAGGGATGTTTTAGCCAGGTGGGAAGTAGCATCCAATTATGTTGATGGTTTTGTTTTGGTTAATTTTGAGGTTGGTATATATTATTTCTTCATTGCCTATTTGTGGAGCTGATGATGTTAAGATCTGGATGTTTAGATGCTGTTTAAATATTATAGCTACACCACCTCCTTTTTTGTTTAGCCGGTCTACTCTTACTATGCCGTAACCTGTAGGGAGTATTTGCTCACTGGTAATGTGAGGTTTTAGCCAGGTTTCTGTCAGGATGACTATATCTGGGGAGTACAAGTCTATGGTGGCATGGAGTTCATGGACTTTGTTGGATAGACTTCTAATATTTAGGCTTGGTAGAAGGAAGTCACTTGGCTTTCTATTGGCTGTAATATGGGAAAAGTTGTGGTTTCTAGTCTGATTATGAGAATTGGGGTTGGAGATGGTAGGGCCAGGGTTGGGGTGGATGTCTCCACTTAGGGCTAGTTTTGATATGCATGAGATTATTAGTTTTCTCAGTTTTTGAATGTGTTTGTTTATAAGGGAAACTTTATGATTGTGCTCTGTGGGTAATAGGTATGGTGGGAGGGTTACTATGTTAAGTTGTAGGGATGCTTTACGTTTGAGTAATTTAGTTGGCAGAATATGTGGGGGGTGCATAGGGATGGTTCTTGAGCTGGTGGGAGGGGAGCTGAGTATGGGTGAGACATGAGTGGTGGTGTGAGTAGTAGTACAGTGGTAGTGGTTGAGTGGGGGAATGATGGAGCTTTGGTAGGATGTAAGATATGCAAGGAGAGTGCATGCAGTGAGCAAAGGAAAGGTATGCTTGTACATGTTAGTTGAGGAGGTGTGACAGAGGGAAGATGGAATAGGTAGTGTTGGGTTAGCGCTGTGGTTGGCTATTGGAAAGATGGGAGGGGTTTGAGTGCAATAAAGGTGGGACCACTGGTGGGCGGAGGAAATAGGGGCAGGGTGGGGAGTGGGTAGAGACCCTGTTAGGTTCTTGTATGAGGGGCTGGAAACAATCACAAAGCAAAGACAAGTATGTGTTAAGAAACAATCACAATTGACCAAGGACTGCTCTGAAACTGTAAGTCATTTCTTAATTTCTCAGGTGGAAAAACAGGATAACCTTGTATCAGTAGGCTACTGTGGTCATAGTTTAAATTAACAAACACACAGTACTGATCAGTTACGGATACTATTTGCTAACAGAAGGGAATAAGAGAAAGTGGAAGGTGTGTGTGTGTGCAGTGGTGGTGGTGGTGGGGGGGCTGCTTACAGCCAAAGCAGAGTGCTCTCCAGGGGAAAATGAATATTGGCTCAAACAGGTAGACACATACTCAAAGTTAACTGTAGCTGCTTGCAGACAGTTCAGACCCAGACTGCACTTTTCTTATAAGAATGTTAAAGGTGGTACCACAGTTGAATACTTAAGAGTGGTGTTAGGTTCAAAGTTAACTGTAGCTGTTTGCAGACAGTTCAGACGTGGACTACGCTTTTCTTATAAGAATGTTAAAGGTGGTACCGCAGTTGAATACTTAAGAGTGGTGTTAGGTTCAAAGTTAACTGTAGCTGTTTGCAGACAGTTCAGACCCAGACTGTGCTTTTCTTATAAGAATGTTAAAGGTGGTACCACATTTGAATACTTTAGAGTGGTGTTAGGTTCAAAGTTAACTGTAGCTGTTTGCAGACAGTTCAGACCCGGACTGTGCTTTTCTTATAAGAATGTTAAAGGTGGTACCGCAGTTGAATACTTAAGAGTGGTGTTAGGTTGGAGAGACACTGAACCTTCATGGGGCCTGTAGCAGAGTGGATTGTAGTTTTACATTTACCCATCCATTGGTTCCAGTTGTTCTTAAATTAGGCTAGGGAGGAATTCTTCTTCACAGGGATGAGGAGCCTGTTCCAGGGAAT
Organism: Protopterus annectens; assembly: GCF_019279795.1. Classification (NCBI taxonomy): domain Eukaryota; kingdom Metazoa; phylum Chordata; order Ceratodontiformes; family Protopteridae; genus Protopterus; species Protopterus annectens. The sequence goes on along the minus strand of NC_056736.1, from coordinate 5,933,634 downwards.
GGGAATTCTCTGAGAAAAATATGTGTCTCTCCAACATGTCTTATTTGTGTCACAAGCAAAATTTACATATTTTAATCTAATAGTTTTGATGCTGTTTGTTTTGTAGATATGTAAAAGGCTCATCAAAACAGGGTCCAAGGATGCCTAGTATGCCAGGCAAAGATCACCTCTCAGAAATCTGTAGGATACTGAGTAAAATGACTAGCCTTTGAGACAATCAGCCTAGGACAGTGTGTTTATTCCCTGTACTCTTTTTGTAAGGAACCTTTGTTGACATTCCAGTTGCTGCATGTGTATACCCAGGTGCATACAGAGGGGTGAATATACTCTATGATGGGTCTGATGAGGGCCATGTACAATGGTATGATGACCACTCTGGACTTAGATGCCATGCCCTTGCTTATAAGCTGAGCAACATAAAAGGATTTTCTTACTACCCTGGACACATGTTGGCTGAAGGATAGGTTACTATCTATATGTGTTCCCAGATCCCTGACTAGTAAATCAACTTTTGAGGGTGTTGTATTGATGATATAGTTACCTGGTATGGCAGACTTTTCAAAAAGTATGATAACGCATTTCTTTGCATTGAGGTTTAAGCCATAGCTTTGGCACCAGTTGTTGTCTGTATTAGAACTTCCTGAAGGGTGTTCTCTTGTTGGGGGGGGTTCAATGACTACTCACAGTTTGCAATCATCTGCAAACTTGGTTAGCCAGAGTCCTTTGACAATAACTTTGACATTTGAGAAGTGGATACCAAAAAGGAGTATACCTAGTATAGTACCCTGGGGGATTCCACTGATGACTGGCTTCTTTGTGACCTCACCGATTCCAACCTCCTGGGTCCTGTTAGTAAGCCAGCTAGCTATCCAGTGTGTTATAAAATAATTTATACCTTGCTCTATAAGTTTGTTGACAATGACCAAGTGAGATATTGTATTAAATGCCTTCGCCAGATATATGTAGGCAGTATACACCGTTTTCCCCTCATCCATTATCTTAGTGATCTTTTCAAGGAAGTCCAGCAGATTCAGTAAACATGACCTTCAAACTTTGATGTCTGGAGATCTCTTATGTCCATGTTGATAGTTTTCATGATTATTCTTTCCTTGGCTTTGCAAATAAGACTAGTCAGACTAATGGGTCTGTAATTTCCAGGATCTGTTGAAGGTCCTCCCTTATGAAAGGGTATAACTGTTGCAGTCCTCCATTCATGTGGCAGAATGCCTGTTTTAAGACTATAGTTAAATAATGATGCCAGGGATACTGATAAGTCATATTTTAGACTATTCAGGAGGCATCCGGGATGTTACCAGGGCCTGCTGAGGCTGTGTTCTTGGCTTTATGGAGTGCAGCCAGCACATGCATCCTGGCCATAGTTGGAATGATTATGTTTAAGGATATTTTGGGGGAGATGATTGGGAGTGAAAGGGAGGTAAAATTGGAAGTGTATTGTCTGATAACAGGTTCACCATATTACCAGGCTCAGTGAATGAGGCTGCATTAAATATCAGTTCAGCACATTGCTGTGTGCTGCCCTTCAGGTTTCTGACATCTTTCACCTGGGAGGCTACCTTAATCTCAAAGTTGGATTTGCCTGACATAATTAGCCCTCTTAGTTGCCTACATACTTTGATATGAGAGTTTTTATCTCTATGGGAATTACTCTTCCTGTATTTTGCCATACTTTTTTCTCCCTTTGTTGTATATCCTGTTTAATTTAGGATGCCAACATGGCATTTTTTTCTGCGGCAAGTCCTGGGCTTATTTCTGGTAGGTGTAGTAGGTTCAAAGCAGCCATTGACATGGTTGTACAGTTTCTGAGAGCATTTCCGAATAGGCTGCTGTGTTCTTGGGTTTTGGAGGGGCATTGGATTTTGACAAACCATCACTTAATAACAGGTAATTTGCCTTGAAATAGTTCCTGTACTGGTTTTAATAAGATTACAAAGTTGATTTTGATTTAGAAGGAGACAGCTTTGTGGTTGGATCTTACAGGGAAAACAAGATATTGGGGTGTGCAGAGTTCTCACAAGCTCAATGCCAAAAAGTGCATTGTCATCCCTTTTGGTAAAAACTCTGTACCCATGAACTACCACATAGGCGGTAGTCTACTTAACACCAAAAGTGTGATAAGAGACCTTGGGACACAGGTGGACAGTAGTCTCTCCTTTGATAATCACATCGCCACAGTAGTCAGGAAATCCTCATCATAAAAGGTTTCTCATCCAGGAAAAAAGAGGTCATTGTTCCCCTCTACGCATCACTCATTAGACCCATTATAGAGTACAGCGCCCCTTTTGGTATGTACCTCACAAGACATCTACAACAATTGTGGTCTGCACTGTAGTGGCAGAACAGGTAGCTTACATCCTTCTAGGTTGGGAACTAATGATTGAGGGCTCAGTGTCTGTTATTCTAAAAGTGTATTAATTCTGGTTTAAGCACTTGTGCTTTCAGGCCAGTTATTTTACATTAAGAGGGTTCGTGGTTTGCACTGTTGTGGGAGGAGAGGCTGGACTCTGCCCTTCTGAGCTGGGAATTTCTGGTTAAAGGCTTATAGTGCATGCATATCTGAACTGATTCTTACTGAAGTTGGTGCGCCTTGTTTGCTGTGGCATAGACTGGATTCGGGCCTGCTTGATCTAGCTTTGTTTGTGTAACTTGAGCACTAATCCAGGCATTCTCTAAAGTATTCAGTTGTATTTATTACTGCATGGTATTAACTTGATTAAAGTGTATTTATCATTCTAAGTCTTTTGGATTAAGCACTTGGGCTTCAGACCAGTTGTTTTACATTAGGAAGGTTTGTGGCATGCACTGTGGTGGCAGGACAGGTAGCTTTCATCCTTCTAAGTTGGGAACTGCTGATTGAGAGCCCAGTGTCTGTTATTCATAAAGTGCATTAGTTCTGGTTTAAGCACTTGGACTTCAGGCCAGTTATTTTACATTAAGAAGGTTCGTGGTCTGCACTCTTGTGGGAGAAGAGGCTGGACTCTGCCCTTCTGAGCTGGGAATTTCTGGTTAAAGGTTTATAGTGCCTGAATATTTGAACTGTATCTTACTGAAATTGGTACACCTTGTTTGCTGTAGCATAGACTAGATCCAGGCCTGCTGAATCTAGCTTTGTTTATATGCTTGTTGTTTGTTTACTTGTTATTTCCCTGGAACGCTAATTCCACCTAATACGCGGCTTCTCAGCGCTTCTGTGGATCACTGGTGATATCTGCATTGCTTACTGTACTTATTTCCTTGTTTCACTTGAAAGAAAGTTACTGTTTGTTGTTTTTGCATTTAAGTTACCTGTAACACATTGCACTTAAGTTACCTGGCACTTGCTCACTAAAGCAATTATATAAGTCAGCACTAAAAATTAAAAGCACTACACCCTCACTCCCCACTGGCCCTTGTTTTCAATTATAAAGGAATTCCCAATATTATTCTAGCATGTCCAAAGGTCAGTTGTCAATCTCCTCTCCGGTCCAGCTGGTGAATCTGGGAATCTTGAGGCAATGTTACAACTGCCTCATGTACACAGACAACCCTCTCCTCCTCCCAACAAATTCCAACACGTGAGAGATGCAACCATATAGCCAAACTGGAGGCTAAGTTCTCTCAACTCAGTACTGGCATAACCAGTGAGGAGGAGAAGGAAACCACACTCACTGCAAACTGGGCACCATAATCGACTCTCCAGCCGACACAAGCATCCTCCAAAAGGGCCTCATAGAAACAGACAACTGGTGCCAGAGCCATGGCCTCAAGCTAAATGCCAAAAAGTGTATAGTCATCCCCTTTGGCAAAAACAAAGTGCCCACAAATTACCACATAGGTGGTAATCCATTAAGTACAGAAGAAGTAATTAGGGACCTGGGACCCAAGTTGATAGCAATCTCTCATTTGACAACCACGTGGCCAAAGTGGTTAGAAAAACATTTCATATAGCCCACCTAATCAGGAGGGATTCACATCTACATCAGGCGAGGTCATCGTGCCTCTTTACTCATCCCTCATCAGGCCCATAATTGAGTACAATGCCCCTTTTGGGATGTACCTTACCAGACACGTGCAGCAACTGGAAAGACCCCAAAAGTACCTCACCAAGAGGATCAAAGGGCTCAAACAGATGCCATATGCTGCCCGGTTAAAGAAACTCCAGCTCTACTCAGAGGCATACCGCCTGTTCAGAGGCGATCTGTGCCTGACGTATAAAGCCATGTTCAACCCGGAATTAATGGACATGCTGCACCTCAGAAAATCCAAATCCCATCGAGCTACGTGCTTGATAGACTTGAACCTCAGCACTGAAATAAATAGGACATGCTGGAGGGACAGATTCATAACCCAGAGACTCCCTTCACTCTGGAATAAAATCCCAGTCCAGGTTAGGCAGAGTCCCTCATTGACTCTCTTCAAGAGGAATCTTGATGAGTGGATGGGAGATCATAGGTTTACCCCGGGTATCACTTCTGTGTCACTGTTAGACAGAGGCACAGTATACTAACCTCGAAAAACGGCATAGCAAAATAAATTTAAAATGGGTGGCGAAAGCCAAACACATTCTGGCTAGGCTTATAAATGCCCTAGGGCAGATAGCCTAGTATGAACCTATGAACCTATGAACTGGAAAGGCCACAGAAATACCTCACAAAGAGGATTACCGGCCTCAAACAGATGCCCTACGCAGACCATATCAAAAAACTCCAACTTTAATCTGTCGCATATTGCCTACTCAGAGGTGATCTCTGCCTAACATACAAAGCTACGTCAAACCCAGAGCTGTTGGACATGCTCCACATAAAGAAATCCCAATCCCTCTGAGCTACACGCTCTGGGGACCTAAACCTTGTCACCACAATAAACAGAACATGCTGGAGCGATAGATTCCTGTCTCAGAGACTTCCCATACTCTGGAACAAACTACCTATCTATATCAAACAAAGCTCCTCATTAGCACTCTTCAAGAAAAATCTTGATGATTGGATGGGAGATAGGAAATTCACCCCAGGGATCACTTCTGTGGCTCTACTTGACAGGGGCACAGGAAAATAATTTTCTTGGGTGGCAAAAGCCAGGGTACTGTTTGGCCAGGCTTATATAGGCCCTAGGGTCAATAGCCTAGTACCTACCTATGAACCTATGAACCTATGAGGTTCAGTATATTAAAGCATGTCGTGAGCATATTCACTATTTGTTCAAGGGTGTTTGCATTTACAAAGTCCACGAATTTCTGTGCCTGCAGATTTAATGACATGTAGGATTCCCATTCTATAGGGGTAATTAAAGTCTCTCATGAGTAGCATGTTAAGTTAGATGGCAAGTGTCTACAGTAGGTTTAAGTATGTATTGTGAGCTTCTTGGGGCATGGAGGGTGACCTATAACTGTCTAGGATATGGTGATGGATTTTGTCTATGGTGAGCTGCACATGGAGGAACTCCAGCACATCATCCTGTTTGATCATACTAGAGGTATGTTTGTTATTTATATATATTGAGACATCTCCACCTTTAGCCCTTGTCTGTCCAGCTACTGGACTAAAAGTGTCAAAGGCACTGAAACCTTGCACTGCTAGGGTACTCTCTACCACTTTAAACTATGTGGCAGTAACTGCACATATGTCTATATTCTTAAGTATGAAGAGGACTTGGAGGAAGTGTAGTTTTTTTATTTAGGCTCATGGTACTGAGCACCTTGAGGTTCAGCTGAGTTGATTTTCCTATGTCGGTAGATATGTCAATTTGACATTGCCTAAAAAAAGGCACTGTGAGGGTGAAAAAAGTTTTGGCCGGTATTCAATAGCCTAGACGGAAAATATGCAAACCATCCTTGATAAATCAATGTGGTCTGTAAACCATGTCTCCCCAATCTGACAAATACTGGATCCCCTTAGAAGGACACCAGAAAGACAGCTAATTGTTAAACTCAAAAATTTTTTGCTCATATTGTGGCATCATCCTTGGTGACCATAAGAGACTGCTCAATGCTAGGCTCATAGCAGCCAGAAACACATAGTCTGAAAATCCTATAATGTTTCTCTTTATGTAGTCTACACGTACGTGGACCATGACAGAATTATAGTAGTACCTGTGGCATAATGACTTGAGTGCTGTGTGATTTGGTGGATCCTGGCTACAGATAAACATCTTCTCCTTGTCCAGGCTGTGAGAGGGACATCAGTATATCTTGCAACTGAGTCCCTTGTGATGAGAGTCCTGGGAAGTGCATTTACTTGTCTTAGTGGCTTACTGTTTGGGGCTCCACTGAGTGTGAAAGTATGTGTGGTGTCAGGTGTTGATTTTTCTAAATGCATTTGGGCTTATAGAGACAGAGCTTTGGTAATAGGTGGTCTAGGTGATCTTTGTTGTTTAGGAAGGTTGCTTTAAAGTGCCTCAGCATACGTTAGTCTATGTGTATGTTGTGTACTATGTGAGGTAGGTGTTGTGTGTGTGTGGTTTTGACAACCAGATGTGCACTTTTATGCAAGAGTTTAGCATCCAGTATCATTGAGTTAGTACTACTCTCGAATATTGTGTCTTCTTTAAGCATTAAGTTGGTTGTCATTAAGCATGAGACAATTGCTACATTTTATCAGGATGTGCATATCCACCAAGCTGGTTACAGAGAAGTTAGGAGGTTTACCACCGCATAACTGAACACATGACAGTCGAACCCAACAATGATTGATTCCGGTAACTGAATTTGTGCATGTCGAATGGTCGGAATGTCGCAAAACCACCAAATGCGATATTTTCGACCGCTCTACATCCAAAACGAGTGCAAACATGGTTCACAAAGGGGGTTCGGGTTTGCGATTCGATACAGTTGCATTTGGCAATGTGCATATTTACCACACTCCTTTTCGGTAATCAGGGCTCGATCATCCATCCGTCGGTTATACGGTGGTAAACCAAGTTAGGAAGTTGCATATCCGCAATGTCCAGTCCTTTGATTTGTGAGCTAGAAATGGGTGGTGTATTGGGGTTAGAATGTTATTGATGGTACTTTGTTGGTGTAGACTAATAAGGTTATGCTAACCAGTACTAAATTCTATTAACTTTAATGTTTACACAATACTGAATTCTGCTTAATCTGTGAGTATTGCTACTTGACGCTCACATAGCTGCTCTAAGCTTGTTAGTACACAAGGTATTGGGACTATATTGCCGTTTACAGGTTACAGCTTTCTTGTTGCTAGTGTATAGGGTACTGTTAATGCACAAAAACATACAAAATTTATAACAGTATAGAAAAAACAGAAAACTAAATAATGAGCCCTCTGGCCAGTAAAATGACTACACTAGGAATTCTTTTGTGTATTTCCCAACTCATATAGACCAAGTAAACAGGGCAGCCACGGTGGTGCAGCAGTTAGCATTGACACCTCACAGCAAGAGGTTCTCTGGTCCGATCCTGGAGTGTCTTCTGTGCGGAGTCTGCATGTCCTCCCTGTGGTCATGTGGGTTTTCTCCGGGTGCTCCAGTTTCCTCCCACATCCTATAGACATGTTGTAGGTGAATTGGACACTCTAAATTGGCCCTAGGCATAAGTGTGCGTGTGTGTGTGTGTGTGTGTGTGTGTGTGTGTGTGTGTGTGTGTGTGTGTGTGTGTGTGTGTGTGTGTGCCTTCTGTAGAAGGTTGGGTGCCGGGCTGGCAACTCAACAACGTAAAACTCCACTGCCAATGATGAGCGGACAGGTGATCTGCTCTGGCGACCCCTAACCGTGAAAAGCTGAAAGAAGAAGAAGAAGATAGATCAAGTAAACACCTTCTGCCACCAGATGAATAAACCTAGCCCTCCTAATGCAAAAAGACAGTAGAAGAGATCCACAAGTGTGAATCTAACAAAAACCACTTAAACAACTAGCAGGAAATCCCTTGCTGAAAGCATTTTCAATACAGTGTTACAGCAGTAGCAGTGTAAGGAAGAGCAATTAAAAAAAGTTCAGTGAAATGCACAAATAAAAGCAGGAAACAGTAGCGCTCACTTTAAATAACGTAAGTCTGATTTGCAGTCCAGGTTACACAGGATATAAGTAAAACACTTCTGTAATGGAGGCTATGGCATCAAGCTTTGTTAGCTGCAGGAGATAATGTATAGTATTTATTTATTTATTTACATTTGTTGACAGGGAGTGTCTGACTGGACATAGGTCCATTTTCAGCGGAGGCCCGGGGAGAAAAGCTCCACAGTTAAAATAAACAGATAGTAGTTACATTGGATTACATAGCGATTAACAATTTAACATAGCAGTTAATTACAAACATATTTACAGATGAAGAACATAGTACATCAGTAGACAACTAGAGTCTTTATCTGCGAAGTACATAACAGACATTAACAAATGTTACAATAAGAAGTTCCTGCTGTATAATAAGTACTAGGCTTATGAGCATCTGAGCTTGCTATAATCAAGGTAGTTAGTGGGGTGGAAAGAAAGGTGGTGATTGGATGGGGTGGGTGATATTAGAGTGGGAGTTGCAAGGGCATAGCCAGCATGTTTTTAGGTGTGCTTTTAGTAAAGTTTTGAAGTGGGTGCATGATGGTATGGAGGTAATTGTGGGTGGGAGGGAGTTCCATAATTTGGCTATGGCACAAGAGAATAGTGCTTCACCAGCAGAGTTATTGGCTTTAGTGATCTGCAAGTGATTTTTGTTGCTGGATCTTAGTGGTCTGATGGTGCGATAGGGTTGGAGTAGATTCTGGAGGGAATCTAAATAGTAAAGGAGATATACTCAACAGCAATACTGGTTTCCCAGCTGGCTACTCAGTACCGTGGATCTAAGGAAAATGGGTGGGAAGAGTACATAAATAGCTCATACAACAGTTAATTGCAATGAAAGAGGGGAGGGGGAGACTTTGGAAATAAGATTATCATAAGGGGTAGAGGGAAGAGATACAGCCTTATAAAACAACAGCATGAAAAGTGGATTGGGAAAACATTTCAAGGGACAAACAGGGTAACTAGAGAGGTGTCCAGTCAAATGAAGGCAATAATCAGAAACTTTATCTTGATGTGTTAGAGGAGGATGGGGGTTGACACAGAATGCAAGTCACAAGTATAAATTAAACTGCAAGACTATGGCCCAGCAGGATTTAAAATACTAATGGACAGGTTTTGCAAGTAATTCTACATGTAGAAATAGAAGTGCAGAACAATGCAGAAAGGCAGTCGTCCCACAACTTCTAATTAAAACACAGGACTAAGGTCACAGAAAAAACTAAAATAGATTCAGATGGAACAGAGCAAAAATGTACAAAGTAGTTTCACTACACAGGTCACTAGAAGTGTGACTTAAATATCTAAGCAAATTGAAATAATTCAAATAATTTACTTCCTTTTCCTTTTTGATAAAAAATTAGTCACTCACAGTTCTACACCTTTCCATCTCTTGAATGAAATACACTGAATTAGGGCAACTGTGTACTGGAAATTACAGGCTAGCTACAGAGACATCCAAATAAATAAATAAAAGCAATATTGTAGCTCTTTCAGATACTTTAGCTTAATGAGTTAGTGGGGGGTGGGGGCAGACACAGAATGTAAGCAGGTAAATGATAAGCAGACTATAAACGCACTGAGGCACAAACTGGAGCAGAGACAATTATTTCACTGTTGAGCTTCTGCTACAGTTTAAGGCACCAGACTATGCAGAAGTTTACCAGTAACACTTTGTAGAAAAATGTAGTAATAACTGACTAAGGCTCATATTTGGCAGTAGTATTACCGAGTCCTGCCACAAGTGTAAATTAAACTATAAGAGTATGGCCCACCAGGGTTTAAAATACAAAGAGATTGCTTTTATAAGTAGTTCTACTTGATGGAATAGAAGAACAAAATAATGCAGAAACACAATCTTCCAATAACTGCTAATTAAAATAAAAGGCTAAGGTCTCAGAACAATATAAAAAAATGCAATCAGATAGAGCAGATCAGAAATGTACAGAGTAATATCACCACACATCATTATAAGTGTCTGGAAGCTTATGGGAAATAAATTGGCATTCTCCACTGATAATAGCAGACAAAGTACTTGTATTTTAGAACAAGTTAAGTATGAAGATCATTAGCGTAATTTCAATTTTTGTGCATCTGGATATTAATACCTTTACAGGCTTTTTACTGCTACCTTCTATCCTCTCCAGGTGACCATCACTGCTGTAGGTCTGCTTCACACCTTTTTATCTTAGTGCCCTAGGTACTGCCCTCAGGGGCAGGGTTCACTACATTAATGGGTAAGGAAAGGGAAGTGAATCATAGTGTAGCAGCCATCAATGTCACACACCATGTTTTGTGCAACATGGAATGTTTTGTATGCCTTAACAAGGTAAGTCAATGCACACTTAACTCTAGCCCCTACCCAACATATTCCTGCTGTAAGTGTGCCATTATCTAGACATTGCAGGTATATAGTAGAAGTATGCATTGATACAGTCAATGGTTGTTTTCCTAGGAAATAACTTTGGAGTGCTTTTAATAGGATGGAATAATTAACTGCTGAAAAGCACAATTTAGGTCAATGAAGAGGGTTGCTATCAGTTTTCCTTCTTCTATGATTTCATATAGATAGCTAGCAGCTGTATATAAAGCAATTTGTGTGTTGTAGTCCTGCCTACATCTTTGCTATTTGGTGGTCAGTAGATCATATTTTCAAATGCAAACTACCAATTAATTATACAGTAGTCTTTCTAAGTTTCTGACTAAAGATGATATAGATGTTGGTCTGTAGTCTGAAGCTTTTGTTAATTTTTTGACATGGGAATGGATATAATAATACCAACAAAACTACAGATCGTAGAAACACTGCAAATGCTGAGAATAAACAGTTTATTTAAAAATTACACAAAGCTTGTGGATCAAAATCCTTCATCAGGCATATACTGATGAAGCATATTGATCTGAAAGCTTTGTGTAATTTTTAAATAAACTATTCTTAGCATTTACATCATTTACAGGATCTGTAGTTTTTTTTGGTGTAGTTTTATATTGGTCTATAGATGTGGTTCACAGTTAAAGTGATCAGTTTCCTTTGTTGCTTTCCTAATGGGTATAATGATGCCATGTTTCCAGCTGTAAGGAATAATATCTGATGTCATGGTCAAAGTAAATATATGGCATAGTGCTTTGCTCCATGTTGCAGAGGGATGGAGTCATCACTGGGGTTTTATTAGCGGCTTTGACAATGAAGAAGCCATGCAGTGAAAAAGAGAAGGATAAGGAGGTACTTTTGTTAGACAGCATCTCCTTTCATAGACAGCACATCCCTACAAAATGAAAATGTAGTCTGTGACCTGGGTACCAAAGCTCATAGAGCCCTCTCTTTGGATCATCATGTGGCAATGGTTGCCAGGTAGTCCTCTATTTTACTATGGTTAAATGCCAGAGGAATATTATCAAGGTTGAAAGAGATAATCACTCCATTATACTCAGCATTGGTCAGGCCAATTATCAAGTATAACACCCTCTTTGGAATGTATCTCACTAAATGTAACAAAGAATTAGAAAGATGCCTAGAGTTCCTAGCCAAAAATATCACAGGCCTAAATTTCCTGAGCTACCAAGATGCACTAAAATCTCCATCCATTAATTAATTGCATTGCAGATATTTTCTGTCTTTGTTGCTGTGCCATTAGAGTCCTGATTGTACTGGAACTTCTGTTTCTTTGCAAGTCCAACACCTCCACCAATACCAGAACCAGGGACTCAAATCTTGACTAACAGATTAATCAAACATGGTGGAGGGACAAGTTTATAATTCAGCATGTCCCAAACCTCTGGGAAGAAATTCCTCTTTAACATAAACTAAATCACTGGATTGGTATCCACAACTTTACTCTGGGATTGAGTGATATGGCCCTCCTGGGATGGGCCACTGAGAATTCTGTGTGCTTGAAAATTAGTCAACCACTGGAACTGCAGATCCCTCCTGCAACCCTGATCACACCTGAGCATTTAACTTGCCTGCCTGCTTTATTGGCTCAAGAACTGGTGATATAACAGTCCTGAAAGGGAAATTAAGCCAGCAACTATCACTCAACGTATGTCTGCTAATTATTTATTCCTCAAACTGTGTGAAAAGCATTTGTTTTAACTGCATCATTTAATTTACTCTAAACAATAGCTTCTCACAAGCACACACATTTTCTTCAGTCGACTACTCTTCCCACATCCCCACATCTCTCACACCCAACTGTGTCTCTTTTCCCCTAATCCAGTCTCCCTCTCCCCTAGTTTTTCTTTCTTATTGCCTACAGCACTCATCCATTAACAGGTATCTGTGCAGAAATCGTATTCTATCCTGTCTGCCTCCTCTTTATTCTTAGACAAAGACTCAGTTAGCTTCCAAACAATCTGTGTCCCTGCACACCTAGGCTGTCCTCTCCACACCTGGTACTGTTCACCTTGTTACTCTCACATTTCAGGACTCACTCACTCAACCCGCTCCATTTGCCCTTAATCTGCTTGGGCTCACTTTGCTCCCCTACCCTACTCCCATTCCCTACCGCCCCTGAGCTCATTTCCTTTATACTGTACCCTCATTAACTGTTCTCCACCCTATTCAGTCCAACCTTCCAATTAGATTACAACAGCTAATTACATACCGCACCCATTCAATTTCCACTTCCGTCTAATGCCTCTAGCTAGCCTATACTCAAAACTTCCTCCCCTCACACTCCCTACATCATCTAACGTTTACCCAAGTATCCCAGTTTTCATCCTACCTACCCAGCTCACCTCATACCACAACACACTCTACTATTCAAACCCATCCCCTACTCTTTCCTATTCCCATAACCACTGTAGTACAACCTACTCCTACATCTCTCCATCACTCTTTACCACCTTCCATATCCATGTGTACAAAATCAGAACTGTCACTTACATCTCCCCCACTGAAGAACTTAAAATACTGTTCTTTATCCTCAACCCACTTTCTCCACATCCTACATTAATTACACTGACTCTTCTCCTAGCTGTTGAAATTCACCCCAACTATGGTGCCTCCACTCCTTCACTCACCCCCATCATGCACCCATCCCCATCATTACATCCACCTAAAATCCATGGCGTCTCCCTATTGCTCCACCCCCAAAAACCTAGACCTGTCCTCAATTAACTTACAAAGCCTTCACAATAAAACCACAGAACTACACTCCTGGATAGACAATCACTCTCCTTATAGCTTAGCCATAACTGAAACTTGGTTAAAACCCCACATAGCTAATAACAAAATCCTACCCCCTGATTACAACACATTTCAATTAGATAGAGAGGAACAAAGGTGGTGGTTTTGCAGTTGTCTACTCTACTGTTTGTAATCTCTCCATCATACAAACACCATTGCCAAGTTTTCACCCTGCTGAACTAATTGTACTAAACTGTCAAATTCCCACAAAAATTGCTGCTACCTCAATTTATATTCCACCAATGAACAGCATTCTGATCCTAGAAAATATATTGACCCTACTCTCTACCACAACCCCCACACCCTACCCAACTCCCTTAGGGGCCACCTACTTATTCACATCCAAAGACACTCTATCCAAATACCTTGATCCCACATATACAGAGATTGCTGTAAATTGTCCTCCATGAATACTGAATCATTTAACTGTAAACTTGCATCCATTAACTGGACCTTCCTTCACCACCCTCACCTTAATGAAGCTGTTGAAAAATGTAACCAGATTTTCCTTGACATTTTAGACTCACTTGCTCCCCAAAGAAAAAAATGAGATAAAAGCTACCTATGCACCTTTGCTATCAAATGAAACTGACTCCCTTATACACAAAATAGGTAGCATCTCGAAAACCTGGCAGAAAACAAAATCACCTACCTTCCTACAAAATTACAAGGAAATCAAAAACCTTACTAGAAATCACATCTACCAGGACAAGAAAAACTTTTATAATACAGCACAAACTAACCACCTCTCCAACCCTAAAAAATTCTGGTCCACTATCAATAATATCCTTCACCCTGGTAACCCCACAACCCCAAATCCTTTCCCTAATAACTCATCACTGGAGACTGCTACTATGTTAAATAACTGCTTCATAGACACTATCCACAAATTAACTCAGTCAGACCATAACACTAATCCCCCAATCCACTGCTCCTATTTACATTAATAGAAAACCTTTCACTCTTAAACCTGTCCCCACCTCCTATATCACATCTCTTCTTCATAAAGTTAAACCCTGCTTCCCATCTGCTGATAAACTACCCTCCTCTTTCTCAGACTTGCAGCTGTCTCCATAGCCTTCCCTGTTTCTATACTAATAAATAGATCTATTCAAGAAGGCACAGTTCCAGACATCTGGAAATCTTTCTACACTATACCACTGCATAAAGGAGGTAACTCTACAGACCCGTCTAACTTTAGATCAATAGCCATCCTATCATCAGTTTCTAAAATTCTTGAAAAGTGCATCCACTCACAACTGCTTAAATACCTAATCCATGAAAACTTCTTAACCCCTACCCAACACAGGTTTAGGCCAAACTACAGTACTGCAACTGACCTCTTCTCTTTTACACACACAGTTGTTGAAATCAGAGACAATAATCAACTGATGCCCTGTCTCTTCCTTGACCTATTCAAAGCATTTCTTATGGTGTCTCACTCTAAACTACTAACAAAACTAACTGATCTTAACCTCTCTCCTCCCACTTTGCAGTGGTTCTCTAGCTGCCTTGTTAACAGACTATAATCTGTCTCATGGCCCACTTCCTCCTCTCCCTTCTTGCATGTAAAAACAGGGGTCCTCCAGGGTTCTATCCTAGAACCCTTATATTCAATATCTTTACCAACCACATCCACTCTGCCTGTGGCCACTCAACTCTTATCCAATACATGGACAACCAAACCCTCATCGCCACTTCAACAACATGCCACATCTCCATTTATTTACACAAAACACAGTCACCGCAGTAGAAATATGGCTTAATGAAAAACAGCTAATCCTAAACCTGTAAAAAAACTAAACTCTTACTCTTTCTACCAAGATCAATCTCACATCACAGATCCACCTTTTCCATCTCTTCTCTAAACAACACAGTTATCAAAGTTGATCCACATACTAAACTCCTGGACACCATAATAGATGACCAACTAAAATTTGATCAGCATATTCATGAGTCTATCAAAAAGACACATCAAAAACTAGGATTACTGCATCAGAACAGAAAATTCCTTACACCAGATGCCAAACTATCCCTAGCTAGGACTTTCCTCCTGCCATGCCTCCTCTATGCTGCTACCATCCTCACAAATTTACAATCCACATTAATCTCCCAACTCAAACATACAATAAAATTGCCAAACTCGCAACAAGCCAACCTTATAAGACACACCATTGCATTGCATTAAAAAAACTACAATGGCCTGAATTGCCCCACCAACTTCTTATCTCACAACAAATAGCACACTGCATCCTACACAAATCTTCTGCCTGCCCCTCCTTCTCCCTCATTTCCTTTTAATCCCTTACTAGATCTCTCAGAAGCTCTGACCAGCAGCTCCTTGACATACATAAACCCAACAAAAACATTGGTAAACTACTTTACAATTACAGTGTATCGTTAGCCTGGAACAAACTTAGTAACTATATTAGAAACATTACAAATACAAATCAATTTAAAAAGCAACTAAAACCTTTTCTATTAAGCTCATGGATCTGCCCTTGCCAGGAGCCTACCCGAGCCCTCCCATCTCTCCAACCTTTTCCCTTTTCCTTTAACTCACTTTTCTTCCTCTCTATTACATTTATTGGCTACTTTTCTTACAAATCTCCCTTTCTCACAATTGTATGTAGCTATACTCATGTTGTAGTGTGACAACTATGTATCTAGAACTAAAAATAATGTAATTATGTATGTACTCCTTCTGTTTTTGTAGTTACCCTATTATAGCATATCGACTCCTGTCTGCCTTTATGTTTTACATTCTATGCCTCACATGAAAATACAAATTACACATTTTTGAAATTGCCAGACTTCTGTTGAATTGATCTTATTCTATTTTATTTATTGCAACTGTATTTTGCTTAACTTTGTACATATTCAATGTTTTACTTTTTATTGTTACTATATTGTATAACTTAAAATACATTTCTCTATGTTTTATTAACTTCTTGTGTGTAATTTCCTGGAGCTTTTCTCCTCGGGTTTCCACTGAAAATGGGCTTCTAGCTCAGATGGACCTACCAAGTTTAATAAATGTTAAATAAATTGTGAAAGATTATAAGTCTCACTGGTCTTGGAATTTCATTGAATCCATGAATCCATAAGGATCATGGCCCACTTGTCTGTTCTGGGGTGGGTAGAGTTTTTATTCATTCAGAGGCACATAAGGTGGTATAATCTCCCTGGTGAACACTGCAGAGGCCACTGTCCATTATATGGTCGTAGGGTCAGGGCAGCCTGGACAGCCTGGAGAAACATCCCTTGCAGAAGTGAGGGGGTCATCCTCAACTGTCAGCCCATTGCATATCTTCTTTCTGGTTATTCACCAAGTGTGCACATGTTTAGGTTTTGAAAGAGGATAGAAAAACATTGAGCCACCCTGATGGCTGCCTAGATGATGGTCCCTCTCACTCAGCTGTCACCTGTTACAGGGAGTGGATGGACTGATAGAGCAGAAGAGTATCTTATTGTCCACAGGTAGCAGGCAACAGTGGCTAAAACATACACACAATGTAGATATGTGGCACAGTGGCTTAGCTATTTGTTCTGCAGTTACATTGTAATCATTTTGGTTTTAACATGCCTTTTATAGGGAATTGGGTAACAGCTACATTTTTAGGATTTATTTTAATTATTTTTGGTCTCTTTTACTTTGGTGATTAATATCTTTGTAGACAATGGTTTCATTAGATTTTAGTAGAGAACATCACATGACAATACACACCACTGTGAGGAAATAGGATATGCTATTATTGGTTTTATTATATAAAGATGTAGCATTTGGTGAGCATGAAAGGAAAATAATGCAAACAGTGAAGATAAAGAGTTCATTTCAACTGTTTAACTTTAATGTGTAGAAACCAAATATTAAAGAAAAAGACACAAAAAGAATTCCACATGATTTAATTGCAGCCAATCCACTAATTTATTAAAAGTCAAGGTTTAACTTGCTAGTACATCTTTCTTGGGTGAAATAAAATGCATTGCTTTGCTTAAAGTTGATATTTATTCAAAAATGCAAACAGCCAATCACTTTTCAGAAAATGGTGCCTCCCCCTACTTAAAGAAATAAACAGCTGAATTTTGGGATTACAAGATAAGGGGTTTGAGTTTTGCATATATATATATGTGGGAACATTTAGTCCATGTCATTCAAAATAATTATTTTCCTTAATAAAATGTGTGGAATTTGTAGGAACTGGATTTTTTTATCATGTTTTAGATCGTTGTAATTCCTAAATGCATTGAAAAGTATAAAATGAAAAGTCATACACAAAGTGCAGAGATGCAAAATGCATTTTTGTGGTTTGCCATGGCAGAGATTAGGGGTCATTTTATTTATTTATTTATTTTTAAGCAAGAACAACTGTTGATGATATCCTTATATATCTGCTAGATGGCTTTCTACACTGTCCCATCTGCCAATCACCACAGGTGTGCCACAAGGCTCCATCTTAGGACCTCTTCTATTCAAAATTTTTGCTAACAATCTTTATAATTCCTGCCCCAACTCAACTCTCATCCAATATGCAGATGATTCTACAGTCATCTCCTCCTTTGGTTATTTCTTAGACCTGCTTTCCAAAATCCAGCAAACTTTCACAAATATTGTTACCTGGATAACCAATAACGATCTAATACTCAATGCAAAGAAAACTGAACTATTTCTATTTCTGCCTAAATCACTCTCTCATAACACCTCAGCCTTTACTATCATCTCATTAGACAATACCACCATCAATGTTGAATCCCATACCAAACTACTAGGGGTCATAATTGATGATAAACTAAAGTCTGACCTTCATATAAATTACTGTATCAAAAATACTAACCAAAACCTTATCTTACTATACCATAACAAAATATATCTCACACCAGAGGCAAGATGGTTACTCTCTTTTGCTTATCTCCTACCGTGCCTCTACTATGGCTCCCAAATCCTTACTAACCTACAGGCAATACTACTGAATAAGATGGAAAATACATATCACAAAATAGCCAGATTCGCTGTCAACACTCAACCTAAATTGCATTGAAAACACTGAACTGGCTTGAGTTCCCTAATCAGCTTATTTTCTCTCAATATTATCCACTCCATCCTCTACAAACCCTCCTTCTGCCCTAACATTTCCAACATCTAAATTAACTACTTCCAACCAGAAAACTTAGAAGCACCAGTCACAACCTCCTTGACATTTACAAACCTAAAAAAATCAAGTGGTGAAACCCTCTACAACTATCTTCCCTCTGTCCGTTGGAATACGCTACCGTTAACAATCAGCTCTATCACACAGCCCTACCTATTTAAAATCACCCTAAAAGTCCACTTTACTAATACCTGGACTTGCTGCTGTATACAACCACCATTAACTTAATCTCCTGACTCCCATTGCATACAGTCCATTCTCAATTCATACTTAATTCTTTTTTCACTAAATTTCTCCACTACTCATATTTACCTCCCTCCTTTCTTTTCCCACTTAGCTTACTCCCCTTTCTCAGATTTCACTTGATTCTAACTACTACTACTACTCTCCTCTATTTATAAATTAAAACAATGTCTAATTGTTCCTCTCTTATCCATAGCCACTCCCTCTTTTTTCTTTTGACACTTAACCTTTTTCTGTCACCTGCTCTTTCTGTTTACTTCCTGTAATATCCTTGAAAATAAGGAGACCAAGCGGTTCTTGAAATGTAGGGATTTTTATATAAGAAAACCAGGTGCCACCAACATGCTACATGTTCACATCTTCCACATAGAAGCGTACCCCGGAACTACCGAGTGAACAGAGAATACCAGAACCAAAACTAACCTGTTGTCAGCCCACAGCGCCCCTACAGGTCACTAACAACATTACCTGCCCTATACTACATTCCTCCCCTCTTAAGCTTTGACATCCTCAACCTAAATAAGAGAAACGAGAGAAACAAAAAACAATCCACCCAGTCACTTAATTTCTAAATAACCGGCTAAATCTTAAACTGTTACCTTCCAATCAAGTTATGTTGCCCTTCTAACCTATGCAGGCACTTTTAACACTTATAGTCCTTCAAGTAACTAGGTTTAACCAGTGCACGTTTAGAACATCGCAATGGAACCACACTAGGTGACTCAGGTGTCACGTTTACCACTTCTGGTACAGGTGTGTCCATTCCTGAAAAGGTTGGTCCCTCTGGAACCTCTCCTTTCGAGTCCATGCTGTCTTTCTCTGGCACCAGGATCGGGGATCCTCCTGCAGCTGCGAGCACTTCTCCAGAAACTAATGGTATTTCCGAGGCTTGCAGTTCCATGAAGTCCTTCGTCTGTTCGCTCCGCAGAATCTGATCCACATGTCTCCTCACCAAGAAACCTCCATTCAACATCACCTTGTACGACAGTGGACCCGTGCTCTTGGCAATGAATCCTGTAATCCATTTAGGTCCATAGCTGAAGTTTCGAGTCATCACTGCATCTCCCACGTGGAACCTTCTCTCTCACCGTCGTCGGTCATGATGTTCTTTTTGCCTCCACTTTTTCCTCTCCACCTTAGCTCTGAGGTTTGGATGCACCAGATCCAATGTTGACCTCAGTCTCCGTCCTTGCAACATCTCTGCAGGTGACAATCCTGTCGTAGACTGGGGTGTAATGCGGTAGTTGAACAACACCCGTGACACTTTTGCTGCCATACTTCCTTCTCCGGCCTTTTTCATCATTGATTTGAAGGTCTGGACAGCCCTTTCAGCACAGCCATTTGAAGCAGCATGGTATGGTGCCGACGTGACGTGTACGATGCCATTTTTTTCCAGAAAATCCTTGAACTCCACACTCATGAAACATGAAGCATTATCTGATACAATAGTCTCTGGTAGTCCTTGGCTACTGAAACTTTTCCTCAGGCATTCGATGGTAGTGGTGGAAGTGGCTGTTTTGACTGGGTATGCATCCATCCATTTAGAATGAGCATCCATTATTATCAAAAACATTGACCCCATAAAAGGACCTGCATAGTCTATATGAAGTCTCTGCCATGGTTTACTCGGCCACTCCCATGGGTGTAGTGGTGCAGCCACAGGTGAGTTGCGATGTTGTTGACAGGTGTTACACTCTTTCACAGCGACTTCAATGTCGTGGTCCAACTTGGGCCACCAGAAATAACTTCGTGCTAAGGCCTTCATTCTGGTGATGCCCACATGACCCTGGTGCAGCTGTTGTAAAAGTGCACTTCTTCCTGGGGGAGGGATTATCACTCGTGCCCCCCACAACACACATCCATCTTGCACACTCAGCTCTGTTTTTCTCACCACATAGGGCTGAAAAACTGGATCAGTTTGTTGTGTTGTCCAGCCTTGTTGGACCAACTGAAACACTCTGGACAGCACAGGGTCTTTGCGTGTCCATCCGCTCAGTTCCCTCGCTGACACCAACGTGATGTCCTCCATCATCAGAACTCGGTCCTCCGTTTCCTCCTCCTTGGGATGCCCAGGTAGAGGTAGGCGGCTCAGCGCATCCGCATTGCTATGGTGTTTCCCGGGCTTATAAACAATCTCATATTCATAAGCTCTCAATGTTACAGCCCATCTCTGAATGTGGGGAGAAACCATCTGAGGCACTGCTTTCATCTCGTTGAACAGCGACAACAATGGCTTATGATCGGTGCAAACAATAAACTTCCTGCCATAGAGGTATTTATGGAAGTGCTTAATTCCAAAAATTACAGCCAAACCCTCTTTGTCTAGCTGGGAATAGTTTGACTCTGCTGGAGTTAAGGTTCGTGACATGAACCCGATGGGTCTTTCTTGTCCATCTGGCATGCGGTGTGCCAACACGGCCCCTAGTCCATAAGGTGATGCATCACATGACAGAATTAAGTCCTTGTGACTATCGTAGTGCACCAACACCTCTGAGGACTGCATTAGCTCCTTGGACTGCTCAAACGCTCTGTCCTGTTCCTCCTGCCACGTCCACAGGGTCTCCTTCCTTAATAGTTTATGTAAAGGAGCTAACAGCGTTGACAGGTTTGGTAGGAACCTGTTATAGTAGTTGAGTAAGCCTAAGTAGGCCTTCAGTTCTGTAACATTTGTGGGTGCAGGTGCCTGTTGTATGGCTTTTACCTTGTTTGGCAGGGGGTGTAGGCCCGATGCATCCACCTTGTAACCCAGGAACTCTGCTTCCTTTTCCATGAAAGCACATTTACTCCGCTTCACCCGCAGACCAGCCTCTCGCAGTCTCCTCAGCACCTCGTTCACAGTCTCCAGATGCTCGCGGTTGTTCCTACCCATCAGCAGGATGTCGTCCAAATAGACAGCCACATTTGGGATTCCTGCCACCAGTCCCTCCATTATTCTCTGGAAAATAGCTGGACTAGAGGAAACACCAAAGGGTAAATGATTAACTTGGAACAAACCTTTGTGTGTGTTAAGGGTGACATATGACTTTGACCCTTCATCCAGAACGACTTGTTGATATGCATGACTGAGGTCCAGTTTGCTAAACTTTTCACCTCCAGACAGCTTTTCAAATAAATCCTCCAACTTTGGTATTGGATACTGCTCCAGCTTTGAGACTTGGTTAACGGTTAGCTTGTAGTCACCACATATGCGTACAGTATCATCTGGCTTTAATACTGGAACAATGGGTGCCGCCTCCGAAAACTTTACTGGTTCAATTATACCTTGCTTTGTGAGTCGCTCCAGCTCAGTCTCCACTTTCTTCTTCATTGCGTATGGTACGGGTCTTGGTTTGTAAAATCTTGGCGATGGATCTTCTTTGACGTGTATCTTTGCTGGTGGACCCCTCCAGGTACCCAGTTCCTCTTTGAACACTTCTTCATTGTTCTCCAGCACATCTTGCAAGGTCAGCAGATGCTGTTCTATTTTATGGAGCTGTAGACAGCCCATTTCCAGCTCCTTTAGCCACGCCCGGCCTAACAGGTTTGGTCCGCTACCTGCCACCACCATGACTGGCAACTGTTTGACTTTGTCTTTGTGTGTTACAGTTACCTTTGCCATCCCTAGGGTGGGGACTTTTTCACCTGTATATGTTTTCAAGGTCACTGAAGAGTCCTGCAACTCCTGAGCTTCATTTTCTTGCCATAACTTCCCATATTCAGCCTTTGACAGAACTGTCACACTACATCCAGTATCCACTTCAAAATGGACCATTTTATCATTTAAGTCCAACTGTGCTGTAATGGGATCGACTCTTTCCATCCTTGACTCTTTCATGTTAAGCATAGTAAACACTTCCTCTTCTTCACTGGTTTGTTGGTCTGTAGCTTCACGCATGTGGTGTGCATACTGTTGTTTTATTTTCCGGTTTCCCTTTCTGTCCTTTATGCTGCTCTTTTCCTCCCCCTTCCTCTGCTGGTCCCTAGAGGGCGTCGACCTGCACATTTTCTTCACATGGCCCTTTTTTCCACAAGCATGACATTTTTCATTTAAGAAACGACAGTTCCGTGACAGATGTTCACCGCCACACCTGTAACAGGAAAACTGACCAGACTTCCCTTGTTGTTTACGCTCCATCACCACTTTATGCACTGGCAGTGGGGTAGCACTCCTGCTCCCCACCCCCTCGATTGTTCCTGGTTTTAAATCACGAATGTCTTTATTCGCTGTCTCGATGGCCTGTGCCAGCTTTAAGGCCTTTTCAAATGACAACTCAGGCTCCGCTAACAATCTTCGTTGTATGCGGTCATCTGCAATGCCACATACGAGCCTATCACGTAGCATTTCTGTCAGTCTGTCACCATAGTTACAGTGTTGCGCCAGCTCTCTCAGCACTGCAACATACTCCGTTACCGTTTCATTAACCACTCTTGTCCTTGAATTAAACTTGAACCTTTGGACTATTTCACTCGGCTTCGGGTTATAATGTGACTGAAGCAAGCTCGTCAACTCCGTGAACGATTTATCCCCCGGCTTATCAGGACTCAATAAGTTCCTCATCAGACTGTACGTCTTGCTGCCCACAGAGCTCAACAATATGGCTCGCTTCCGGCCAGCGTCCGTTATCTGGTTTGCTTCAAAAAAGTGTTCCAACACTTCACAATACTCCTCCCAGGTCTGTGTCTGACAGTCGTATGCAACCAGCGACCCTAACATGGAAACAGCCATAACTCCGGCAGCCACAGTCTCTTCGTCGTCCGACATTAACTGCACCCCGCCGTCTTGAGAAAAAAACTCACCCGCCGTCGTCACTCTCAGCGGACTCTGAGTTCTCCCGTTTCCTCATCGCCAATATGTAATATCCTTGAAAATAAGGAGACCAAGCGGTTCTTGAAATGTAGGGATTTTTATATAAGAAAACCAGGTGCCACCAACATGCTACATGTTCACATCTTCCACATAGAAGCGTACCCCGGAACTACCGAGTGAACAGAGAATACCAGAACCAAAACTAACCTGTTGTCAGCCCACAGCGCCCCTACAGGTCACTAACAACATTACCTGCCCTATACTACACTTCCCCTCTTTTTCTGATTATTGATGTACATGCTGTTGTCTGTAAGAACTAAGATTTGATATACAGCACTTTCTGTACTCAACTCTGAGTTAATTGTCATTACCTCCCCTCTAAATGGGGAATTCCTTGTGTACTGGAGATATATGAATGACTTCAACATATTGTTTTATTGCCTTTTTTGTAAATAACACCTTTTAAACTCTCATGCTACAAGTGGGAATCCAAGCATTATAATGCATGTTTATATTACCTCATGTATACTGCACTGTTTGTCAACATTTTTATGGTATATGTAATACTTTGTGGAGCTTTCCTTCCCGGGCCTCTTCTGAAAAAGGGTTCAAGCTCAGTCACATATTCCCAGTCAACAAAGGTCAAATAAATAAATAAATATACAGGAATGTAGTAATAGGGAAAAAAAAAAAAAGCTGTCATGTCTATAATCAAAATATTAATATACAAGAAAATGCATACATTATCTGGCCTTCATCTGTACATTATTAGACCATGATAAAAATATATATATCTTTATGCAGAACACTTAAATTCACACCATTAATACGTTATCATACATGTCATTATACTTTGAGAAACAATTTTATAAGATATTGGACTTTTATAAGATATTGGACTTTTATTTGAAGTAGTGAAGTAATGTGTAGTGAAATATACCCAGACAGTGAAAATAAAGGAATAACAGATGATGGTAATAGATAAGTATGAAACTTAAAACATATTTAATCAAATCAAAATTTAATTCTGAAAACAAAGACTACTACTTGGAGTTTAGTTAAAGTCAATCAGTTGGTCTGAGAGAAACACAGTTTGGGCAGAATAGTTACAGTTGTTCTATTCACAAAATTCATGAAAGGTTGTAAAACCTTTATTGCTATTTGTCTTAAACACATCATTGCTATATCACTAACCACTACTATGTTTTTTTGACCAGTAGAAAGTAAACACAATTGAACTGCTATGCAAGGTAGCACTGTATGAAAAGGCTGGCACTATAAAACCTACCTATAGTCTGTCAAAAATCCCAAGGAATCCCTTTCAACTACCACCCGCAATGTTCGTTTTATGGTAACAGGCACAGTGAGCCTAATTCTGGCCCATTCCACCCAACTATAAACTTCTTTCACCAAAAAGAAAACAGCATAATGTACTTGCTCTTAAATGCACATGGCATAAAAAAACATGTTTGCCAGCTGGGGATATTAATTTTCATATATATCTGAGATATTTTATCAGTTACTAAATCATAGCTGAAACATGATGAACCAAATTTTTTTCTCTTTATCCCTTCCTACAATTATGCTAATGACTCGTTATCAAGTGTAAGACCAGGAAGAGACACTTTAGTGATAAACAAAGACCACCTCAACCCCTCAATCACTGTATAAGCCAACTCCACATGCAACTCTCTCTTTAACTTGATTTTATTAAGTTTTCCACCTGGAAAAGGAAGCTTCTTGTATTAACTTTTCATTCTATCCTCCACTCTCATAAGTACCATTGTAGGTGCTACACACAAAAATATATATATATATATATCATCATCCTAGAAAACATCAACTTTAAAAATCTCAGCCCCCCCCCCCAGTTCTCTGATACGTTTGAATTCTTAGCTGATCTAGGCCTTCATAAACTTATCTTGGAACACCCAAGACATAACAAAGTCAGTTAACACTCTACTTATGACTTGATCAGAAACTCACTCACAAACATCTGTAACATAATGATTCAACCACACTCTGCTAGTGACCATTGCCCAATTTATTTCCCCATATCCAGTTAGTCATTCATAATCCCTCCAACCCTTCAATAATTTAGACCTCAGAAAAACATCAGTAAGCAAAGAAAACTCTAATCATCACTTGGATGGTCACCAATTGCACCCTTAAGAGACCCTAATGCTGCACCCAAGAACCTTATCCAAATTCTCTTCTAACTGCATGACAAGGTTTTTCCTCTTATTACCATGTTATACAAAGTCCTCAAATCAGATGGAAGACTAGTTATAAAAGCTTAGCTAAATGTTAATGAATAATATTGGTAAAATTGTAAACTAAATTCCTTTTTGAAATAAGGGTAATTTTTACAACCCTGCACAACCTTGACAAACAATCCTTCCACAGACAAGTCCTCCTTCCACAAATCCAAACAAATATCACTCTTAGCTAAACAAAAACACTCTTGGAATGAGGTTAACCTGCTTTCTAGATGGCAATCCCTTTGCAATCATAGATCTCTTCACTTGTGGCAAAAAAAAAAACAATTGTTCTATCTTTCTTACACAATTTAGTAATATTCTCCTTAGTGAACATCAATACAGTCCTCAGTAACCATGAACCACCTTTCTTACCCCTATTTATTCTTCAATTCTACGTCTGACTTATTAAACCCAGAGAAGACTCCACCCTTCTTGATAATAGCCGTACATACTCCACTTAGGATATGACAATCTCACTCCATGGTTTATTTACCACTATTAGGATCACTTATCATACTGACTTACCCAGATTAAGAGTTGTTATCTCTCTCTAAAAAACTGCAGATGGCACAGTGGTGCAGTGGTTGCATTGTCACCTCCCAGCAAGAGGTTCTACAGTTTGATTCTTGGCTAGGGTGCCTTCTGTGCAGTGTCTGCATGTCCTCCCTGCATTTGTGTGGGTTTCCTCCCATGTTACAAAGACATGTGTCCGGAGCATTTCTCCCTGGGCCTCCACTGCAAATTGGCTTGTTCCAAGTTGGACTTTCCCAGTAAACAAATGTTAAATAAAATAAATAAATAAAAATACCATGTCTCACATATAGAAAATCACTCTAATTAAACCACTTTCATAAAAATACAATCCCACTGAAACATCCCACTTTTGGCCTATCCATATTCTCTCATCTCACTAAAGCAGCATGGATTCTGACTAGAATGCAATACTATGACTGCTTCCTGAACCATAACCAATGATATACTGTGCAGTCTGGATGATGGTAACCTTGGGGCTCTGTTCATAGACCTAACAAAAGCCTCTGACCATATAAAATCACCACCTTGTAGTCAATGAATTACTAAAAATTTGTATTAGCTCAGACTCTCTACAATGGTTTATAGACTTCCTATCAGCAGGCACTTTGAAGCAAAAGTTGGAAACATTCTATTAATTGAATTACTGTACTATATAGCCTGACCCCCACATGATGGATTTTCTGAGTTCTTGTTTTCCAACTCCTGTAAATATTGTCTAGTCACTTGCCATTTTACCACTGTTTTGAATAAGTTGTTGTATTCAGCTTACTGTTATTTTTTATTTTATTTAACATTTATTTGCTAAGAAAACCCAACTGGGACAGAGCCCATTTTCAGCAGAAGTCCGGGGAGAAATGCTCCAGACACATGCCTTTGGAATGTGGGAGGAAACCGGACCATCTGGAGGGAACCCATGTGAATGCAGGAAAGACATGCAGATTCCACACAGAAGGCACCCCAGCCAAGAATCAAACCAGAGAATGTCTTGCTTTGAGATGACAATACTAACCACTGCTCCACCGTGCCATTTTCCATGTGTTGTAAAAAATATCTTGCATTACTGTATAGCCTAGATCATTCCTGAAGAGGGTCATTGGAACAATGCACCTGCAAATTTAACAAATGTAAAATAAAATAAATCAAACCACATTAAACCCAATAGTTCAGCAAGGACCAGTTCTTACCCCTTTAGTATTTTCAGTCTTTATCAACAAGTTTCCACAGCAGTTTTTCACATAACACTTATTCGATATGCAGACAATATGGTCTTATTTTGTTCCAATCACAAACTCAAAGGGATCCAATTCTAGCTTCAGTCTGATTTAGTCTCCTACTTTCAGTGGATAATAAACCATAAACTAACCTGTAACCCTTCATAAACCAAATCTGTGCTATTCAGAACTCATCAAGGTTACTGCAAAACAGCAAAACATTCACACTGAAAATGTAACCACTGACATGAACTATCATCTCCTTAACATGCCTTGGTATTTGATAGACCACACCCTGATCTTTAAACTCCACATTGAGAAAACTGGGAATAAAATCAAGTCTCTCCTACTCTGGGCCACTAGAATCTCACTATCTCATAACCTCAGCTAGATAAACAATAGGAAAATGAGTCCTCTTGCCCCAACTGGAATATGGCCTTCCACTGATTGCAGTGGTCTGCCAAAAGACACAGACACCCTAAAACCTACACCAACAAAATCTCCTGCTTTGTCCCTAAATGTCCTTCCTGAGAGCACCACTTCCATACTATATCCAAAGGTAAGTGGATCCCCATATGGCAATGAGTCAGACTGAATACTTCCACCTCAACTCAATAAAATATTATATTTTGAAACTTTCTGTACCATAGCATCTGAACCAATAGAAAATACATCATCCCACAAGCTCAGTAGCTATTCACAGTCACACACTCACTCACTTCTTATATCCTCTATGAAAGCTGCCAGCCCAGCCAGCTAGAATTTTGTAAAAAATTCTATGTCATTTATGAATAGTAATATGATTTGTATGCTTGCCTTAGAAATGTAAGAAAACTATATGTTCTGTACTGAGCTTCAAGAATGTAACCACAGTGCACCCTGCTGGAAAAGTGCAGAAATGTGTATGAACTGCATGCCTATGCAAATGTATGTATTGATGGCAAAGGCTGGAATATGCAAATTTAACTTGCAAACTCTAAGAAAATAAGTAGAAATTGTTTACAATTCTGTTATCTCTGTTTTAGCTCAAAGCAGACAAAATGTCTAGAGTTGTAGGCTTTCCTATCGTCTGGAAACAGACGTATTGCAAGTTTCAAATGTAAAGGTGTTTAACAGTTTTATGATTTCCAGTTCCAGGCAAGTTTCTAAGAGATAAGAGTCAGCTTCTAAGAGATAAGTATTCTTGACACTGAGGTGTTATATTTTAAGTTCCTGTTGGCCTGGAAACTATAAGCAGACTTGACAAGAATGGTGTAATCTGGGATGACCCAGCAGAAATGTGTATTATTAACTTAAGAACTATATCAGAGAGAAAGCCTGTGCATTTGTATTTGCCTTGGACATGTAAACATCCATTCAGCACTTGCATTTGCCTGTATCTGTAAGTAAGACTTAGATCATAGTATTTCATTTAGAGATAGATAGGAAAATAGTAAGATCAGTCTAGATGTTTTCTGTATTTATGTGAGACTGTCCTGCAATGTTGTTTAAAAGCATTTCCTGTTATTCTGAACTCTGTTGTCACTGTATTGGGTTATTGAGTATTGTCTTATTCTTTTAGTATTTATTATTAAATATAGCTAAACCTTTTAGCTCATTACATCCGAGTGACGTCTCCAGGTGCATCTGCAGTCACCTCCTACTGACGCCTCTAGGCATCAAATAATGCTTGTTCATACTTGTATTAATAATTTCAAAACTATGCTACATAAAAGGTATCAGACAATTTTATCTTGAAGTATACATGATGTTAAACACAATTGCATTGATATTTGACCTCTGTCAGTGAATATTTGTTAGAACTATAAGGTGATAACTTCATTTTTTAAAGGCTCAAGCCATACCCACTGGGTGTTAAAGGTACACACTCAAAAGTGCTGTACTGGAGGAAATGAGTTAATTTTGGCTGGTTTTGTTTCGAGATATTTAAGCTCTTAGTGTACTTGCATGTATTTGGTAACACTGTACAGGTCACTCTTAAATAGCTTTGGCCTTGGACACACTTACCATTTGGATAATAGTAACATTACACAGTAGAATTGGTCACCCTTTGTAAGGGACTTATTAGTAGCTGATAAGTAGTGGTTGGCAGCAGATGGTACTACCATATAGTCTGGGCAGAAGGAGGCATAGCTAGTGAACCTGTGCCAGCCTTCCCCAGGAGTGTCTGTGTGTTTGTATATAAATCAAATCTCAAAGTGTGTGTATGTCAGCTACTTGGGAAGGGAACACAAAACACTAGTTGGAGAGAGGGGGTGTTGGAGGCTTTGGCTTGACCACTCAGCTGAGATCTTACATCTTAATCCTATAGCTGTGCCAGTGGGGAGTTTTATTGAGGATCTGGAGAAAGAGAGAGAAACCAGCCCCAGACTGACTGTGATCTCTGTGTGCTCTTAAGTGAAATTGTACTTTACTGTGTGTGTACTTGTCATCCTCCCAATGTGCATGTCCCTCACTTGTGCTAGTGGTAAGGATTGAGGCTCCTTGATTACTGGGCAAATACAGGGGCATCACATCCTCAGTCAAACTTTTTACTACGAAACACTCCTTCTCAACTCTAGCACCTGATTTTTTCACAGTCTCTTGCCATATATTTAGAAGAACTCTCCACCTATCCCACCTAATAAAAAAATAAAATAAAATACCTGCTCAAGCAAGAGCAATACTACTAATCCAAAACAGGCACATCCCGTAAGCACCTACCCAATTTTTCTTTCACTCTGAAGTCTACCCACATATTGCTTCTATGTATCCAGTACTGTTTATTTTATGCACAATTTCATCTATTGCAAAGTAGAACCTTTGATGTCTTCTTTTTATGTTATTTGTTGTAATGCTATATTAACTGAAATTTGTTCACCAGGGCTTTCTTTCTGAAGATGGTCCCTTTTTTTGATCTGTGCACTACCCTACTAAACAAAGATAAATAAAATAAAACTATAAATGATCTCATTTGTTAGCCAAGTTTTATAGTTTTTTAAAGGTTATGTAGTAAAATACATACTTATAACGCCAGTCTTCTTTATGAAAACTACCCGAATGGATTAAGTCAGACAAATGGCTATGGTTTCTGCTGGACCCTTCAAAGCATCTGACTCAGTATTTCACGTAAGACTACTAACACAGCTTCAGAGAAAGAGTTTAACATTTTTAATTGCCTATGCACTACAAGTTTTAGAAGACAGGTTAGGCTATCATAGTTACACCCATTGAGGTCAATGCAGTTCTTAGTTGATTGCTTTAAAGAGCTGCATTGGGTTTATTTGTTTTTTTGTACTTTCTGTGTTTTAAGCAGATGGCATAGTAATTCCTCACTTTGACCACTCTCTTGCACTGGCTATCCATACTCTAACCATAGTTACTTACAAAACTGATGCCACTCTTCCTGGAGTACATACAGTTTAGTAAATGTTTCTGCAAACTGGACTATTGCTTTTCCAAATGAAATAGCTGTACTTTCATCAGCAGCATCATCACTGTCGTCGTCATCATCTACCCTCCTTTTCCCCATTTTTTCTAAATGGTGCTCGGGATATTGTGTTAACTGTCACTGCCTATCTTGATTCAGTACCAGTGTCCTACCATCTTTGACAGTCATGCTGACTATTGCAGGTCTTCTCTCGTACAAGCCATCTACCTCTGGGGTGGATGTCTTCATTTCTTCTTGCCTTCTTTGTGTTTCTTTCAAATCTTCTTTATCAAATCATCTTCTGCTCTACTGTGCATCTGCCAAAAGCACTTTAACTACTTTCTTTGATAATCTGTGCAGTGGAGAGTACCATCATGTCTGTGGACAAAAGGGTGTTACAGCTCTATTATAAACTTCCAATATGCTTGCTATCATGACATACTGGCTCTTGTAGTGGAGAAAAGATGGCATACTGTAAACATTTAAAATTAAAAAAAATATATATTTGTTTGATTAATTTTACTTTGTCAATTGAATTTCATAAAATTTGCATGGCTACTTAAAATTATTCTTCTTTTTTGTTTTTGCAATCTATTATAGTCTGTTCAAACATTGCAAAACATTGCAAAAACAGTGACAATCCTTGTATCTGCTCTGTTTTGTTTGCTAAAACATAAAAAGGTTTTACTGCAAATTCATATAATTATTTTCTGTTAATCTAAATAAACAACTATAATGGGACGTGCTATTTATATATGTAGATTACATTTTTATCTGTAATGCTGTGATAATGAACATTGTGTAAGTATATACTGTCATGCTATATGGCCTATAGGAAAAAATGTATTGCACCTTATACATTTCTACTGCCTTTATTTTTGATTTCTTCTATTGTAATGATTAGAAGACTCATTCTTTTATGGTTTATCAACAGACTTTTTATATTTCATGGAAAATGCATTCAACAATTTAAGGACATAAGTAAAGGGTGTAGTCAGAGCTGTTTTTCTATCTTATTTTATATGTAGTATTTGGACCAGATTACTCTTAAAGGTGGTACAAATCTCTCCGTAGGAACATAGAGAAGAACAGCTGGTCGAAAGTGATGATAATTCTTGAAAGAAATAATTGCATTATGTAGGTGGTATAAAGCCCTGACTAATGAACAGCTGACCTTTATTCTGTTAGAGGCCTAGTTAATTAACCAGCAGTATGGAGAGATGGGCGTTATCATCCTGAGAGAGATGATGGTTCACTGGATGCCTCCTGTGATGACCCCTGGTGGAAGTTAGTGATGTGGTAGGGGCAATAGGGTAATGGACATGACTGAGCTGCTGCATAGGCTAGATAATATGCTGTGCTTCTCCTATGTATACCCATCCCTAAGGCATCACCACAAGAGCCAAGGGAGAGGAGAAGTAATAAGGATGGGACAAAGCAGACCCCCCCATGTCAGATGTAAATTTCAAGAACCGCAGGATGTCCTTCAGATCTGTGTCATTCTCGGCCTTATGAGAGATAGTCCAGAGGACCAGGAGATTATGATAGACCTGGTAATGAATGTGAGGCACTAAGAAGATGGCTGTAGGATGATACTGAGGGACCCCCCCTAAAAAAAAAAGAAAACACTGTAACACAGTTCTGCTACTCAGAGAGTGGCCAGATTTGAAGTGCACCTCTGATCGTCTGCAGTTTTAAAAGCTATGAGACACATCACTGTACAACCTCTTCTCTTGTGCCACTGTAAAGTGCATTACAACAGCAGGGCTCTCAAACATTTCTAATGCTGTTTTGTGGGGGCTGCTGGTGTGTGCTTCAGCATGAGACTAGATCATAATGTGTTTGAAAGGTTCATAAGAATGTTGCAGCTCTTGGATTATTGTGATTACACGCTGAAATGAGTATAAAGACAATTTTGATAAGTACCCTTCTGATATTAAAAAGATGCAATTTTATTAAGAATCTTATTAAAAATCTTTTAGCAGTGCTAAGGTCTAGTCTCATGTAAGTGCGTGATAGTAGCCTAAACTAAGTAGCATTAAAAGCATTTTTACAGTTTAAAAAATTGTCACTACTAACTGCACTTTTAAAATATAATGCCAGATTTTAACCATTTTAATCCAGACATTTGGGCTCTTGTTATGATTTTTGTGCCTCAGCAATCGTGTTTCAATATTAGCTGAGAAGCAATACACATAGAGGAAAATCATATATTTTAATTAACCAAAATATAAACTGCACTGAAACTCTGCAAATAAAAGAATTAGAGGCCTCTCATAACTGTGCAAACTGGAACATGTTTTATTTTTTCCCAAAGAAATGAAACATGCTGTCTGCTTGATGGATTTTCAGAAGGGGAATTTGGCATACATAATCATCACAGAGGATCAGGTGAGTTTTCATCAGCCTTTATCAATAGTAATGGAAGTGCTTTCATTCATAACATAGCACACAGACCCCACAGCACATCTGATAAATAGCCTGATTTTTGCATTGTAAACAAAGGCACGTGTACCCAAGTGAGCATCCTGTTTATTCAAATAATATTTAGTAACAAAAGGATTTCTGTGCATTCTATCTTTGTCATATCAGTTAAGGACCTTGGTCATGTACAATTTTTGTAAACAGAAATACTTCTGCTTTTGAAGGCAACATGATATTTCTCATTAAATACTCCAGCTACAAAGAAATTTAAACTCACGTTTTACATATGAGCAGTAGTGTCATTTGCTGATTTGCAGAAATATTTTTGTTGGTGTGTCTTTCCCTCTGCCCCTCTATCTGGCATTACTCTTTTATGGTAATAATTCTGAAAGTTATATAAAAGTGATAAGTATATAATGGAAGAAGATTCAATGATACAGGTAAATCAGAGTTTACAAATTAATTATAATAGTAAAAGGTTTAATTGGTTTGACAGTTTGTTTTTGATGAATGAAATCCATATTTTGGCTATTAAAAAACAAATAAAACTGAACTTCTGCACTAAATGCTGAACACATTGCCTACCCAATACCTGTAACAGAAACAGAGAAGTTTACAACTGACAGTTGAAAGAGATTTCTTATTTACTCCCTGCACTTCTCAAAATTTCTTCCCATTCCTCTTCAGATGAAATCAACTTTTCTTTCATCTTCCCTTGATTTACACATATCTTTAAGATGCCAGAAACTGAATTTAGTTTAATTGGAAATTCATCTTCTCCTTATTGGAGATTTCATTCTCAGCTTCATAACCATCTGTAGTCAAATAAAAGCTTGCTTGCTCCTTATTGGAGACAGCACACCCGACTGCTATGTGGTGTTCCTTAATAACTGAGATAAATAATGCCTCTTTCGTATTTATAATCCATACTATCTCAAAGAAAAGTTATCAGCAGTATGCACTCATATGAAGGTGAAAAATACAGACTGAACAGTATATATACGCCTGGAAATTCTGACAGTATTAAACACCATTTAATAATTTAAATGTTTTAGGTAATGACAGTATGGGTGATGTAAAATACCAGGTTAACTGGAGTACGGTGAAGCAGGTTATGCCATACTGTAGAACTTACAGTGTTGATAGTAAGAAAACCAATGAAAGCAGATTTTTCAGTCCAAGATAAGTTTTTTACCGGGGAAAAGGATTAGTATTTTCTTACAGAAAAATATGGTACTTATCAGAAACAAAATGTTCATTCCATTCCTAATTATTTTCATTGTTCTGTTCAAAGCAGAAAGATTCCTTCATGTAAGGATTTTCAAAGAAGACAGAACTTATAGTCTTCAATATTTCAAAAGGTTTTACCATAAAAGCAGAAGAGATTTCTACTTGCTTTCTTCAGTGTGAGACAAAGCTCATTATCCACTCTCAGACTTCAGGAACACCTTCCTGATTTCAGCCTTTAGAGGCACCTTGAGAGAAGAGGAATGAAGGTCACCAGGACTAAGACAGAATATATGTGCATGAATGAGAGGGAGAATAGAGGAATGGTGAGGATGCAAGGAGAAGAAGTGGTGAAGGTGGATGGGTTTAAATACTAGGGATCAACAGTTCAGTGTAATGGTGAGTGTGGAAGAGAGGTGAAGAAGAGAGTGCAGGCAGAATGGAGTGGGTGGAGAAGAGTGTCAGGAGTGATTTGTGACAGACGAGTACCATTAAGAGTGAAAGGGAAGGTCTACAAGAGGGTAGTGAGACCAGCTATGTTATATGGGTTGGAGACAGTAGCATTGATAAAAAGGCAGGAGTCAGAGCTGGATGTGTCAGAGTTAAAGATGTTAAGAGTTGCACTGGGTGTGACAAGGGTGGACAGGATTAGGAATAAGTATATTAGAGGGTCAGCCCAGGTTGGAAGGTTTGGAGACAAAGCCAGAGAGGCAAGATTACGTTGGTTTAGACATGTGCTGAGGAGGGATGCAGAGTATATTGGGAAAAAGATGCTAAGGATGAAGCTGCCAGGTAACAGGAAAAGAGGAAGGTCTAAGATAAGGTTTATGGATGTGGTGACAGAGGACATGCAGGTGGCTGGTGTGACAGAGCAAGATGCAGAGGACAGGAAGAAATGGAAACAGATGATCCGCTGGCTGACACCTAACGGGAGCAGCCAAATGAAGAAGAAGCACCTTAATATCTACTGTTGTGTTCCTCAAGATTCTTTTTTACAACTCTCTTTTCACCTGCATGTCAGGAAACTGGTTCCTCAAAGGGCAGTGTTCCTGACGTACCTCTAGAGGCAGCTGTTCCATATTAACTTCTATGGAGACGATGTGACTCCCTCCATCAGAAGTTCTAACACAACCTCTTCTGTAGTCAGCAGTATGCTTCTGTGATTCAACCATCTCTATGTTACATGACCTCAACTGCACAGAACCACAAGTAATAGACCCATTTGATGGGATGCAAACCTAAGACATACCACCCTCATTTAAGTAACTATTGTCTAAGTGATGCTGGATCTTTAAATTAAAAGGTTAGTGGGTCAAAGCCCATCTGTGTAATTTTTATTCAGAGCCTTCCTGATTTTACAGCCATGGTCAGTGATTAACACTAATTCTACACCCATTCTTTTATGACATGCATTCTGTCTATATTGCTAAATAACATCTTTTAGCATAGCTGACTTCTCTACTTCTATAATAGATGGGATGCTTACCCTATTTTTTTTTTTTTACTCAAATGAGTTTTATTTTGATGAAATTATACAATAATTTAATACATTCATAACATTCAATAACTATTTACAGTATTTACATTCAGTCTGACAAAAAGTATTCAGATAAAAACATTTGTAGTTAAATAATAAGTTAATATATAAAATATGATAGGAAGAGTTTGGTTCCATCTGTAGGGTATCAATCAAATTCAAAACTTTCCTCCACGGACTATTAACCAATGGCTTAGGAAAAGTTCTTAACTCTTTAGTTCTTTTCACTGTTAGTATGCATTTCTTCAGTGATGATAGGAATTCCTCTATTGTGGGTGCTACATTAGAGTTCCATCTTCTAGTTATACATTTTCTGGCTGTTGCTAACATTGTCCACAACAAATACAGGTCATCTTTCTTTATATTATTACTATTAACAACATTCAATAAAATTAAAGACTTTGCCAAAACAAATATATCAGTATAGATAGCTTGAAGAAATTTGTTAGTCTCATTCCAATATGGTTTAATATTAGTACAGTCATAAAAAATATGAGACCAGTCAGCATTAAAGGACAGCTGACATCTCCAACATAACTTGCTGTTTGAAGGGTTCATTTTTGAGAGTTTCTCATGTGTCAAAAAGGATCTGTGTAGAAATTTCCAATAAAAAATCCTTCAGAATTGTGAGTAAGAAGTTAGTTTAACTGAAAATAAAATGTATATTTTATCTTCCATTGATAATGATACTTGAAATGCTTTAGTTAGGTATTGCCAGTAAGAATATTTAGGAGATGTCTTATAGACAATTAAAGTGTTATATATATATGACAATTCATTCTTAACATTGATATTATTATTATATAGAATTCCAGAAATCCAGTTTATAATTTTTGGTATGGTTTTGTAGGATGAGTTATGTATTATTCTACACAGATCCTTAGTGTATGCTGTGACACTCTGAAGAACCAACCAGTCATTAGGGGATAGGCCATAGGTTGACAATATACTTTGTGTGCTCAAAGCTTGTTGGTTTTCAATACATTGCACCCAACAAAATAGGTTATTATTTTCCCATAAACCAAAAATCTCTGGATGTGTTTTATCAGGGAAATCCCTTGTAATAGTAAATGGTATTAAAAATCTATGCCACAGTTTTATATCTAAATTTGCGTTAATGAATTTTCTAAAGATATCAAAAATATTGTTTATTAGTGTTAGTTTAGTTAATTCCGTGGTGATGCAGTGGTTAGCATTGTCGACTCACAGCGAGAGGTTCTCCGGTTTGATTCTCAGCTGGAGCGCCTTCTGTGTGGAGTCTGCATGTCCTCTCTGCAGTTGAGTGATGTTTAAAAACATGCAGGTAGGTGCATGCATGAATGGGTGTGTCTTCTTTGAAGGTTGGGCGTCTGGCTGGCAACTCAGCCCCGTAAAAATCCACTGCCAATCATTAACGGACCGCAGTTCCGTTGTGGCGACCCCTAACCGGGAAAAGCCGAAAGACATTACTAGTATTAGTTTAGTTCATTTTGTTGTACTATACTCTAAATTTAAACTTAAATAGTCCCATATCTTGTTATCTTTGTCAGTTACCAAAGCATTCTTTGATAAATAATTTTCATTCATTAGTATAATGGACTATAACTGTTTCCAGTTGGAAGAGTATCTAGGATTTATCCAATTCATCAATATTTTAGTTATAGGTGCTTTTATATAAGTTTCAATCTCTGGGAATTTTAACCTCCTTGTTCACATTTTCTGATATGATGAGACTATAACACTCTTTTGGGGTACCATAGGAATTTCAACAGAGTTGAAGTGATTTCTTTAAGGATTTTCTTTCCTGGTAGAAGTATAAGGGCTTGTGCTATATATAATATTTTAGGTAAGAAAACCATTTTATCAGTTGTAACCTATCATCAAATGTTATAAATAAATTATTCCATTTGCTTATTAATGTCTTGATTAAGTTTATGGCTTTAGCATAGTTAAGCTGTAAGGTTTCCTCTATATTCTTGCCTAGGACTATTCCTAAGTAGTCAAGAGTTGAAACACAGTTTCCAATAATATGATTAACTGGAATCTGTATGTTTTTTTTATTTAATAATAAATATTTTGCTATAGAATTGTTGAAGGAGAGTCCTGAAATTTTTTGGAAATTTGTTGTTACTATGTCCACTTCACCTAACACTTCCTTAGAGTTAGGTAAGGTAAGTAAGACATCATCAGCAAACATCATTATTTTAGAAATATATTGGTCATATATTTTTATACCTCTTATCTTTGGGTTATTATATATTAAAATGGTAAGTATTTCTATGGCCAGAGCAAATAGGATAGGGGACATGGGACATCCTTATCTAGTACCTCTAGTGATTTGGATTGCTTTGAAAGTAAAGGGACCTAATTTGACATATGCTAGATTATTTTCATATATTTTCTTTATCATTGTTATAAAAAAGGGGAATCAAATAACTGTAAGATATTAAATAAATAACCACAATTTAAGGGTCAAAGGCCTTTTGAATATCTAGACCTATTATCAATGCTTCATGGTTTCCTCTATTGAGGTAATCTATCAGAGTTAATACTCTTTTAATATTATCCTGTGTATGCCTGTTATGTATGAAGCCAGTTCGGTCTTCATTAATTATTTTAGATATGAGTATTTTCAATCTATTGACCATAATTGACATAAATAATTTATAATCATTATTCAACAAAGAAATTGGTCTATATGAGTTGCAATGATTAGGGTCCTTATTCTCTTTTAATACAGGGGAAATTAGAGAATATCTCCAAGAAGGAAGAATATTTGCTAATGTTTGAACTTCAAGAAAGTTTTTATGTAGGACAGAGATTATAGAAAAAGGGAACAATCTATACATTTTGATAATTAAGTAATCTATTCCAGGTGCATTATTAGACTTACTTCCTTTAATCACATCTATAATTTCCTTTTGAGAAATTGTTTTTTTGTAGATCTAACTTAAGTTCTTCAGGAATTCTTATTATGTTGGGAACTATATTCTCTAACTTCTCACATTAATTTGTTCTTATTTTATCTTTATGATGCTCTGCATAATGATAATTAAAAGCCTCTAGAATGTCCCCTATGTCCGAGACTTTTTTTCTTTATCCCTTCATGAAAAATCCCATCAGTGTTATTCATTTTAGATTGTATCTTAACTTTCATGGATAGGTTATGAAGATGCTTTGGAGAGGTAGCATAAGAATTTAATTTCAGTTTTTCAGTAGCTAAATTAGTTTTATGGGATAATATTTCATTGCATTTCTTATTTGCTTCTTTTATTTTCTTATTATTATCTGTAGCAATTAAGTTTTTATTAGATTTAAGAGATAATATTTGATTTTGGAGTTGCTGTAACTCTGAGTCCCATTCTTTAATTTTATTTTTGTACCAGCTAATGGTTTTACTATATAGATAGGCCTTAAGAGAATCCCAAACCATAACTGTGTTTGCTTAATTTTTGTGATATATGAAGGAATCCTTGAAGTAATAACTAATTGATTGAATTCCAAGTGTATTGTTAACAACAGGGAATTATGATCTGAAAAGGGACAAGGTTGTATTGAAAAAAATCATGATTTTACAATAAAGATCTTGTGAGATATAACTTTTATCTATTTTAGTTTGGGTGCCATGTCTATAGTCCTGGTGTGAGAATAGTAAAAAATTTTGTCCCAAAGCATTAAAGGTATCTTTTAATTTAAACATTTCTGTCCATTTTTTTAACTGTATGGCTGAGGAC
This sequence comes from Protopterus annectens, assembly GCF_019279795.1. NCBI lineage: Eukaryota > Metazoa > Chordata > Ceratodontiformes > Protopteridae > Protopterus > Protopterus annectens. The sequence continues at coordinate 5,893,953 of NC_056736.1, read as the reverse complement.
AATAGCCTAGGAGATTTCCTATTGGTAGTTTCTGTGATACAATTGAAATCGCCTCCTAGTATAATATTACCTTTAGAAGTAGTTGTAATAAATTCTAAGTGTTTCTTTGTTAGTCCAACCCCCATACCCGGGAACCAGTATAAATTAACCAGGGTCCAAATTCTATTATTAAACTTAAGTATAGCTAAGGCCATGAGTCCATCATTATCTACATGTTTGTAAATGATTTGGGGATTTAAGAGAGTCTTTTTCCATAGAATTGCTACTCCTCTGGTCTTATTTTTATAAGAAGATTGAGTAAGTATTGTGTTTTCCTTAGGGTCCCACATAAATGTGTCATTTATTTTGAAGTGTGTCTCTTGGAGAAAAACTACTTGAGCCTTGTTTAGTTTAAAATACCTTAGTAGGTTAGCTCTCTTATATGGGTTTTTTAAACCATTATTATCTAAGGATATCAAAGTTAAATCCATATCAGAATTCTTTAAAGATAAATAATAAAGTAACTTGTATTAATATAATCCTGTATACATATTACTCTTCCTGAATTGAAAATAGAATATCAGTTGTTGTATTTCTATTTATCTCAATCCAAATAACTTTCCTCATGAAAGAGAAAAGTAAAACAATTGTGTCAGGTATTTTAAAAATAGAAAAAAAGTTAAATAACAAAAAATTGCATATTCCACTCTGATATAGACTTGAATACACCCTACATATGGAATGAGATACATTCCTAGTCTAGCAAACAAAACTAAATCTGCTAGACTACCTATCCCAACCATCAACCTATGTTGGTTTGAGCCCATGAAAACAAAGTAAAATGGAGAATATATTAAGAGAAAAATAGTAGTGATAAACAACTAATCAGATATTGATTCCAGTTAGGTTTTAGAGATGAGTTACATACACTATTATTCGAAACATTAAACATTTATACAGTAATTATTCACTAAGGAAGCATGAGACATAGGATATATATAATCTCAATTTAGTGCTTAATAGACTTAGGAAACGTTATACTAAACACTTGCTAACTGCAAATGAAAGTTATTTATAAAGATCTATTTATAAAAAAACTCCAGTATATTCACTAGAAATAGTGGCTATAATTAACTGTTTACAAGAAAAAATAAAATTTTTTGTATATATTTGATCAGAAAATATAGTCACTATTATAAAAGGGAACCATGAATATGTTTGCCGACAGTGAAACTCATAACTCTTGTAAAAGAAGCCTATTATGCTATACTAACCAGAGATTTGACATTCACAGTTAGGTTTGCATATAAACATAAGATGTAATGTAATCTGATCTGCATGCATAGAATGCATGATGTCATGAGCTAAGTAAGAAAGCTTCACTTCTTAAATTTCAAACTGACATGTTCCTGCCCAGCATACTGCACAGTACAGTTTCCTGACCTCACTTTAACTGTATTACAAAGTCTGCTTATTTACAGTAACAAATGCAAACTTTAACTGTCAGATACTTCCAAACAGTAAAATAACATTCAATGCCAATGAGAGAGAAAACAGCACTTTAACATTAAACCATACAGGAAACATAACTTGTAACCATTTAAAAACCTTGTGCCATAAAACATACAAGGATATAACTGTCAGAGAGACCCAATTTATGTCAGAAGCTGGCAAACAGCTTTTTGTTCACACAGGTACCAATATATATTCTGAAACAATCAAAAGTTATAAATATTAAAAATAAACTAGTTAATATATACTAAATCATAGATATGCCCTGTTATCCCATGTATCCAAAAGTTTTGATAAATTAATCTAAGCAGTGACTATGCCTGTGTAATAACTCAGAAGAACATTTAGCAGGGCAAAGGGCTACATATCATTTGAAATAAAGCATGTCATCTTTAGGTCATAAAAGCAAAGATAGCTTACTGTTCAGTTATATCACTCAATAAAGCAGTAATATTATACTAATATACTAAAAACATAAACAGTTATTTAATTTGTATATGAACAAAAAAAAGTATAGAAATGAAAAAGCTAAAGAGAAAGAAAAGCAATAAGAAAAATATTGTCATGACATACCTTACTTGAAGATTTAGCAAGTATAAAACAAATTAAAGTCCAGTTCCAGTAGATGATTTGAGAGATTTAGTAGGAACAGCAATCTTTGACTCAGTTTTTTGTTTTTCTTTTTATCATCAGTCCAAGAAGATTTTTCAGTAACTCTCTTCAGAGATGCAGATGCCCATTCCATATCTTCAGGTAAGGAGTTAATGTTATTGTTTTTAATAAAGGCAGTGGCCTCCTCTAGGGCATTAAATGATCTCATTTTATTCTGATACAGAATTTTTATTCTAGCAGGAAAGACAAGCTGAGTTTTGATGTTATTCTGCTTTAACAGTTTTATGAATGGCCAAGCTTTTTTCCTCTGTTCCAAAACCCTGGTAGAATAGTCATTATCAAACCTAATTGGGTTTTGATTAAATTTTAATGGACTTTTCCTCCAGGCAGATTTTAGGACCAACTCCTTGTCCAAATAAGATAGCAACTTTATGACTATTGATTTGGGAGACGTAGAGGAGGATGTTGACACTGGCTTTCCTAAAGCTCTATGAGCCCTTTCAATACCAAAGGACAGACCCTCCTTTAAATCTAAAATCTCTGGAATCCAGGTATTCAGGAAAGAAATGATGTCTTCTCCTTCAGCTCTCTCAGGGATACCAACAATCCTTATATTTGACCTTCTCTCCCTGTTTTCCAGGTCATCCACTTTATTGAGAAACCAAGTGTTTTGTTTGATTAGAAAATCTTTTTGGCTTTCCTCTTCATTCAGTCTTCCATCAAGATCATTCAGGGATGCTTCTAAGTGTGTTAGTCTGGTTTGATGCTGCTGTATAAGTTCCTTGAGAGAATCTGTTTGTTTCTGACAATTTTCCCTGAGGTTTTGTAAGTTCTCCTTAAAATCATCCATTTTAGTGAGAGTTATTGTAGACCAAATGTCACAAGCTGCATTTCTTTTTTTAAAGCCATGTCAGAATGAGAAGTCTTCGAAGTGCTTATCTCCACAAATGATATATTCTCCTTTATAATTTGACAGGAAAAAACTTTCCTAAATTCCCTAAAGTTACTAATAATATAGTTTATACTTTCATCTATCAATTCTAAGTATTTTTGTTAAAATAAAATGTTATTTCCTGTTTTTTATTCTAGTTTCATGGAGCCCTGTAAAACTGCTGCTATCAGTTAACCATCTTGGCTCTGCCCCCTGCTTAACCTATTTGTAATCTGAGACGACTGTACTTATACCCATTTCAGAAATGTATGGATTTATTAATATTGGTTCTGAATGCAGTATATCTTTTGGTTGCCTAATTGCTTGCTCTGTTTCCAACTGTCTCCGATGCTGCTGATTAAAAAGGGGCTAGAACTTTTACAAGAGAAAATTCAAGTCAAGAGATGGCACAGCATCTCTTTTAGGTAAATGTAGTACTCATCTTGATGAAACATTGAACTGGTAGCAGTGAGGATAGCAGGTGACATACAGGCTTATGGATGCATGCTGAAATGACTGAAAGAAGTTCCTACAATGACTCACAAGCCAGTCCAAAGCTGTACACATTTCACAAGTACTGTAGGGACAAGGACACTGATGCTGAAAAAGGTTTTGATTTCTCCTTTGGTGCTATATGAAAAACACTCTTCCATTTAGATAGATAACATTTCCTTGTTGCAGCCATCCATAAAGATAGTAATCATCCATCCATCCATCCATACACAATCCCCCTTTTTCCCATTTTTGCACATGGGATTGGAGTGTTACATCAACAAAAGCAATCAACTAAATGTCCTCTGAAAAAAAATGTTGCTTGAGGGTAGGCATGTCATATCATTTATGATATTAGTCTGGGTGCCTGCAGACATGGATATGCTAAATATACCTTGAGCTGTGTTAAGAGTTTAACATGTTGAAACAGACCAAACAGTTATGCCATGCCACCTGCAGAAGGACACAGAACCAATGCCGCCTGGACCTAAACAGTGCCATGAGAAGCATCTCCAGTGGTGACTGTAGGGTGAGCATACTGAAACAGAAATGCCCAACTGAAGTAGAAGGTATCCATTGCTGAATCTTCTCTGTGTAGCACTGTAGAATGGAATTTTAATTGTCTTTTAGTCAAAGAAGCTAAAATGTTTATGTTTCAACCTGTGGAACAACTGAAAAAATATCTCTGTCAGACCTGCATTCATGAAGATCATAAAGAACTATCTAGAAAATGAGCTCAGGATGGTAAGGATAAATAATTACAAAGGTCTGATGATTTATCTCTGTATAAAGGTAAATATATGTCAAAAGTATCATGAGGACCATTATTGCCAGTCTATGGATTCCAAAGTGCTTCACAACACAGGAAAGAGGTGCAGTAGGACTAATACAAAAGGTAGGAGAGGAGGGGAGGAGTCTGAGAAAGAACATAATAATTACTGATTCGTTTTTCACACTTTCATACCTGTGATAGTAACTTAAATATTTATGAAACATATATTTGTCTTCCCAGAAGACAATGGTCAATGGATGAGCGAAGCAGCAAAGGTCTTCACAGATTGATTTTGTAGACAATTTTGGAGAATGAGTAATATGTTGCCAAAATGTACTTATTCACTGCAAATATCACTATCTGATACATAAAAATTTACATGGTTAAAAGTAACACTTTTATGTAACATTTAGTTTCAGTGCTTTGATTTTTCTTGGTATATTACTGGTATATATTCAATAATCAACAAGTCTCTTCCTTGATTCAAAGAGATTAGCATATATTTATACACTATATGAGTACTCTCCAGTCATTGTCACCAAATACTGTTAATGTTGGTTTTACTTTAGGTGAGCAAAGCAATAATTAACTGCAAAAATAATGTCCTTTTTTTAAATACATTCCTCAGGATTCAATAAAATCCATGTAGGCTCCATGTAGAGCCTACATGGAATGTATCAGAGTACACGGCCACGGTTCTTCCTCAGCAGTGCACCATACATATTAATTATGGTGCACTGTTGAGAGAGATCACAGTAACATGGATATTGAATCCATGTAATAAACACCTTACATGCTGTCTCTTAATTGTGGACTGTCCAGAAAATTCTGGACAGTTGGTAAGCACAGCACAATATCTTTTGGCCCGTTAACCTGGACCAAAATTGTACAATAGATTTTGCTTCATTAAATTGCAATTTTATTATTATTTATTTATTTTTATTTTTTGCATTAATGTGCTTGTTTGTGTGGTGCAGTGCATTGCTTAGCTATGCTTAGCTCTGCTTATGTATACAGTAGACATCCACTAGACATCTAAAAATAGAAACTGGATGTATTCAACTTGAATTATTTTGTTTTCATTTGCTTGATTGTGCATGGGACACATTGCTTAGCTATGCTTAGCTTTGCTTATATATACAGTAGACATCCACTAGAAAGCAAATAATAGAAACTAGATGTATTCAATTGCTGTAGTTCTGCAGTGCTTAGAAATGCAAAAACCCATGCAGTGAAGCTGCTCTATGCTAACAGGTGCATTTGCAGTGTATCTGAAGATACACAAGTTCCCTTCATTATCCCAGTGGCTAGATAGGTTGAGTCATGACCTACAGTGTGGTAGGTCCTGGGCTTGAGTCCTGAGTAGTAATACTTTTTACATATAATGCTGTAAAAATGTGTCAGGTAACTGAAACAGCGGTTTAGTTTAAATGAAAAAAATTGTTACATTTAGAAAACCTGCACAATGCTAAGCAGTGCTTAAACATTGTCAATGGTCTTTTCCAGTTTGCGTGTTGCTAAGCTTCACTTAAACATGGGTTGTGTGAGCTTGCATGATGCTAAGCGATGCAGAGTTTTTTGAAAGTTTCAGTATGACATGCAAGGGCAGGAATTCAGCCTATTTAAAAGCCAGTAGTTGGGAATTGTACATCATTCTTTGGAGTTTTACTTTGGCTGTGGATATGGCTGCTGCTGTAGGTGAGGAAGTGCACTTTTTTGTGGAAAAGTGGGAGTGCAAGAGTCCAGAGTTTTTGTTGGACTCCTGGTAGACCAATATGGACCCTGGCTGCTGCAGGGCAACTACCAGGGTTCAGAGTGTAAGTCTGAGGCCTGGAATCATTTTGGCCAGGGACTTAACCAGTGCTACTTGTATCACTCGCACTAGTGAGCAGTGTTGTCACCACTGTGACAACCTTAGGTGTAGGCAGAGGGGAACCTTGGACACACAGGTCCAAGAGGCTAGGGCTGTGCACACCCTATAGATATGCAAGTATGTTTTCCAATAATTTATAAATATACAAGCTGAATTTGTACAAAACTGGTATGCATAATGATTTGCTTTGATTACCACAGCTGCAGAAGAGAGGGCTCGCAATGTCAAGTCCCATGCAGGGTGTTTGGCCAGGATGAGGCAGTTGTGTGTGAAGTAGGAAAAATCATCAACTTAATGCATACCTCAATAATACAATAAAGTAAATATAGATTTTGGAGTCTTAACAGTCAGATATGATATACTTGGAACATCTTTATTAATGTGTCCCTGCCTACTTGAACTTGTAAAACAATTTAAAGCAAGTAAGCATGCAGTACTGTGTAGCATAGATTCCAACCATCAGTTAATGTTGTGGACTACCCACATTAAGAGTAACTGCTCTGTTCTGCAAATATGCTGTACATTGCACTCAATAAATGAAGAGGGTATATGGGTAAGTTAACTTAAGTCCTAGACAGCTACCCATGGTCTATATGCCAGAGGTGAAGCAACATTAATCAATACATTTTAAAATGTGATGGCGCTTTGATAAGCAATTTTTTTCAAATAAAGTGCTCACTTTTCCTGTATTCCCTTTTTTTGTTCTCCAGTCTGACACCAGACAACTGTTACATGTACATGAATAAATAATACACCAGCAAATGTCAGGAAATAAATGTAGTACACTATCCAGATTAAGGTTCAAGCCAGTGTTGTGCTCATTTTGTCTGAAATATGCTGTAGATTGACTCAGTAAATGAACATGGTATATGGGTAAGATAACAGACATCCTGGACAGCTATCCATGTGTCCAAATGCCAGATCTGAAGCAACATTATCAAAAAAGTTTAAAAGGAGATGGTGCTTTAATAAGTAATGTTTTCAAAAAAGTGTTTATTATTCCCATAGTCACTGCATGTGTGCTCTAATCTGACACCAGTCAACTGTTACATATCAGCTATTAAATAATGCACCAACAAATGTCAGAAATAAATGTATTGCAATACCTAAAGATTAAGGGTCATGCTTGTGTTCTGATAATTTTTACTGAAATATGCTGTAGATAGCACTCAGTGAATGAACAGGGTATACGTTTAAGTTAACAGAAGTCCTAGACAGCCATACATGTGTGTAAATGCCAGATTTGAAGCAACATTAAGCAATAAAGTGTACAAGGAGATGGTGTTTTGTTAAGCAATGGTTTCAGATAAAGTGTTCACTGGTCCTGTATTTACTACATGTGTGTTCTAATCTGACACCAGTCAACTGTCCCATTTGAATGAATAAATATTGCACACAAATGTCAGAAATAAATGTAGTGCAACACCCAGATTAAGGTTCAACTTGAGTTCTGATCATTTTTCTGAAATATGCTGTAGATAACACTCAATAAATGAACATGGTATATGAGTAAGTTAACAGAAGTCCTAGACAGATGATGCATGTGTGTAAATTCCAGATTTGATCAACATTAAGCAATAAAGTGTAAAAGGAGATTGTACTGTGATAAGTAATATTTTCAGATAAAGTGCTCATTATTCTTGTGTTTCCTTATTGTGGATTCAAGTCTGATACCAGACACAGCTATGCATGTGTGTAAATGTACAATTTCACACAACATATCTCAATAAACATTTTAAAGGAGATGGTGCTTTGATGATTCATTATATTCAAATAAAGTGCACATTATTCCTGTAGTTACTGCTTGTGGGTTGGAATCCCATTGCACCCAACTGAGAAATGACCAGTTGTCTAGTGTAATTAGTGTACACGAACATAGCTCTCAACTGTCAAGATTTTTGTAGAATGTAATGACTACTGCCCCATATGTCTGGTCCTTGATTTGCAGGTATATGACATTACTTGGAATGCAATTTAATGACAAATCTGTTACCAGAACAACTTGCTAATAATGTATGAGCACACTATGTAAAAATGTTCCCTGTAGTTGTATCTTTGTACTATCACTTGGTAGGTCTTGGCTCATAATGTCCCATGCTAACAGGTTGAGAGCTATGTATGTGCATCGTCATCTATACAATATAAGCAGCCACTGTTCTCAAAACTGAAATCTAACTTATGTAGAAGTATGTAGTAGTAGTCTGTGTAGTTATATTATCTGCAAAGTTACTAATGTTCTTTTTTTCTCTTTCACTCCACCCCTTCTCTTCTTTAATTTCTTAATTACATTTATTATTACAATTTGAAATTAATATATTATTTGTAACTACCTCTTATGTTGGCATTATGTATAATTTAATATTGTTTGCTGTTAAAATACTTTCATTTATGTTATTTATTGTTCTGTTCCTCATATTCCTTTCTATTTCTTTCCATTACTCATTATTTTTTTGATTATGTTATTTATTACATTTGTTTGGTTATGCGTACTTTTACCTTATGTTTATATTTAGTTTACCACAGTGCGATAAGGAAGGCCAGTTCCAGGTGATCCACTTACCTTGGCTCCCCTGGCTGTGGCACCAGGGCCCAGCACATCTGGGCTGCAGCCTGGTGGCACCTCCTCTGCTGCCCCTGCACTATCTGTTCCATTTGGTAGTTCCACAACACAGGCTGTCAGTGGTTCCCCCCTCAGAAAGTGAAAGTGGAAGGGGTGCTTTTGTCACCCATGATGAACTGCCAGGCATGGTGTGTGGGCTGCTGCGAACTGTCAGTGCATGCCTACGTCAGATGAACAGCATGCTGCCCATCCTGTTGGGGCATTCTTTCCCCAGGCACCAGCATTGGTCGTTGCCTCCACAGGAGCAGTGAAGGTGCAGTGCTGACAGTCCCATGGGTGAGTACTTGAGTCACACTGCTACCATGTCTGACGTCCATGTGACTGGGATTCCACAACACCCTTCCCAACCAAGGTGTTCACCTCCCTCTTGTGTCACACACCAACTCTGTCTGTTGACTTGTCTGTCTGCAAAGGCTTCCTCACCTTCTCAATTTACCTGCCCCACAAATACCTATGTCCCTTTCCCAACATTCCACTCTCATCATAAAAAAAAATGGGCACCTGTCCCCAAAAAAATATTGTCCCATACATAGCTCTCCATTTCACACATGTGCACACTGGACACACTTCATTTGGTCCAGCTGGCATGACAACGCACTTATGCTGTCCTCACCCCTCTCTCAGGGGATGACAGTCCAAATTCAGCTAAAAATCTGTTAAAGTGTACAGTTGTTGCCATTGAAGAAATGAATAGTTATGGTTCTTTCCTACAGCCTTCCTGCACATACCTACCTGACTTTCACTATGTTTTTACCCTTGCTTGCACCCTATTTCACCACTGTCCTGTCTCCCCATTTTTCTTTTCTTTAAAGATATTTTGCATGATACTGCATGGCTTAACTATGCTAAATGGCTGTATATTGATATATGTAGTTGAAAACATAGTAACCCCATTTAAAAATTACACCATACACCTTATTTCAAACTCAGGACCATTCCACCTGAGGAACAGTGCATCAACCCACCAAGCTGCAGAGCAAGTTAATTAACACATCTGTTCTAAGCAAAACATAACACTTGCCATGTTCCCACCATTAAGTGTGTTTAAGCAATGCTGCATATCTCTCGCCATTGAGAAAATTTGGTAAAACAATAATAAAAAATGGGAGTGTAACTTGGACTTTGATATAAGAATACATCTCTATACAATCAGACACATTATAATAGATGTAAGTGAGGTATCTAACAGTGGGTAACTGTGCAATTATATCTACAACATTTAAAAATATTCCTGCTAAAAGATTAATGGACATATAGGTGTTTAACTGGGACTCTAGTGGAGAAATACATCCCTATAAAGCCATACACATAATAATAGATGTAAATGAGGTATGTAACAGCATCTAAGTGTACAGTTATATGTACAACATTAAAAATACACCTGCTGTAATAGTGATTCAGTAGCTCCATCTGTTAAATACTTTGAACACATTAATTTTTGGACCACATGGTCCTGGGGTTTAATCCAGTGGTGTCTAGCATTTAAAATACATGAATGTGTACATCACCATTATGAATTATGATATGTATGACTATATCATCACCTATTTATCCACCCAAAGCAGTACAGATGGAATGTCTGCTTTTCAATGATGGAAGTCAAAGGCCTACAGATAGGAACACAGTTAACATATTCCTATTGCAACACTAGAAAGTGCATAGTGTCAGGTCATGCATCATTATGCATTCACAGAGGATTTTGAAGTATGCAATTCAAATGATGCCCAGTAATATCAGACTGCAGCACATAATGATTTGCTACTAATATTACAGATAAACACAGCTGCACAAGTAACATGCATGTATGGTGGTCATGCTAGAAGCAAGGGTTGCCAGCACACACATTCCAGATGAATACAATAACATAACACATGAATTGGCGGTTGTCCAAATGGTTGACATAATGGTAAATGTACCCCCTGCCTTATTCTAAGACACACCAATCATGTTGCCTTTTACTCTGTTAATGATACCTTTGACTAACATACTTACCTTAAACACATACCTCAATTTCCTGCGGGATGGGTTCCCTCAATCAAGCTCTGGCTGTACACCAGGGCTGCCAGTGGTCACACCTTTACTCATAAGTGTTGTTGTCCTCTACATTATGCAGCCTGTCTTACTATGCTTATTGCTTGCAGCAGCTACATCCTGTAACACACACATCTGTATGTAATAAGTAGCTGCTACAAACATCCTGCCTGTGCTGATGAAGTATCTTTACCCCAGTAATTTTCACCCCAACATGTGTGAAAGGGGGTGGATTCTACATTGAGGCCTTATATCTTTTTGAACAGTTACATGGAGTTGGCTGATTATACTGCAGATTAGCTGTGTATGCTGCATTTAGCATTCCTGAACCACAGGTTGGTTTAGAAGCAATCATCTGCTAATGAGAACCATCTTAAAACGGCAAACTCCTAGCTAGGGGAACCATTGTGTATGAGAGTTACTTTCTATGGTGAACTCATTGTCACAACACATATATCTGTATCTTTCAACAGGGGAGTATTGCACTCCATCGTGTAGGTAGCCATTTTGTTTACAACATGATGCATATGTTTGAATATACTTAAGGGGAATGTGGAATACATCAGCAAGCCTTTCTTAGAACTGTACTGGTGACATGCCATTGATCTCCAGTTCTGTAACACCTACAGAGGATGCAGACTACAGCAAGGGTATAATTCTGTCTGTTAACTAGGGACACAGGTCTCGTGGATATTTCCTTTGTTAGCAGTTGTAATACTACACAGCTATTTGCTTGGCATTGTATTTATGCATATGTTATGGGGGTTGGTTTCCTGCTATAGTCCACACTACAAGTGGACTCCTGTGTTGAGTATGTGACACAACTAGAGTAGGTCACTTGGGCTACTCTCCTAGTTGGCTCCACACCCTTTGCATGATTGTCACACTGTTGCATATGAGATGTGTAATCAAGCAGGGAATACTGATAGCCATTATTTATTGCTGTATCTGAACATACTGTACACCCACATATGCAATCCTGACATGTCTTCTCATTTTTTTTGTATTTTATGTGATATCATACATGCCACATGCTGCCCATCTTTCTCTAAGGCAGAAAATGACCTCATAATTCAGGTGTTGAGACAACACTACCAAGTACTGCTCTCCAGAGAGAGGGCAAGTAGACAAGAGTGGCAAGCCTTGTGAGATGAAGTGGTCCGTAACATAAATGCTGTGTGTCACCAGAATCGCACATATGAGCAGGTGCGACACCATCCCACAGACATGATCCACTCGGCACACAGATGGGCATTGGATGTGGGCAGGGATTGTTAAGTCACTGGTGGTGGGCCTGCAGCGGAACAACCTCTGTCAGCCATTGAAGAATTTTTGGTGAGCCTTTCAACACTGGACATCTCCCAGGCATCCATCACACAATATATCAATATATCATGGTTTCCACACAAGAGGAGCATCCAGGTATGCTTATTTAGATCAGCAATGGAATACTGCAGCATTTAGCATGTCAGGGTGTACATAGTTTTATGTGGGTGTCAGGTGTTTTATGGTGTAGGGGGAGGAGTTTAGCTGCAGTTTTAAGCTCATGCAGAAATTATGACCCACATACCTATTAACATAGCTGCTACTGTAAATGGGAGATATTTGGACATAGTACCAATATTTTAATGTTATACTGTAACACATGGTGATGTTTACATTACCTCTCCCTTAAATGTTTTTCAGGACCATCAGGAATAGGAAGAAGCTGTGTTCCTGCTGCTGGTAAGCACAAAACATTTTTTGTCAGAGATGTAGATTTACTTTAAGGTATCAGAAGTGTGATCCCAAGCCTGCTGACTGGATTGATGTACTGTCTGCATGACTGACAAATGTACAGATATGTTCTGCCTGTACAAACCTTAGGGTCATACCTATGCCTTGTAGGTGTGACCACAGTGATTGATTTCACAGTATTGCTAAGACTTTTCAGATGGCCATACCTATAAAGTGTGCAGAGTTTTGCAGAGTGTCAAGTGTGTACATAATTTATGTCTTGCTCATGAGAGTCTAGTTTAAAGATCTGTTATTTTCAAATACTTACAGATTTAGGTTAGAAAATAATGTCCCTGTGTCTTTCTATATTAGATTGTGGGTTATACAAGTCTGTAATAGTGACAGCAGTGTATACAGCTTAACATATACTGCAACATAGTACTGCAGAGCATAGTAGTGCAGGTATTAATGTGATTCTTTTCCCTTTATATCACAGGTGACTTGGAAGGTTGGTCTGTGTCTCCTTCACAACCTGATGTCAGTGTCTCCTCATACTTTGATGATGATAGTGGCCAAAGTGAGGCACAGCTGGGGGTTACAGGGCTGAATCTGTCACAGATGTTTACATCCCTCATCTGCCCTCATTTATCACTGTACATACTCAGTATGCCTAAGCATACCCAGTCCCATAAGGCCATAAATATTGGACAGTTGCAGGGTAGAGACATTGAACAGGGAAGTGTGGCTGCAGTGAGTGTCGACACTGACCATAACCAAACAGTTGGCAAGGTACCACACAGGTGGACTGATAGGGGTGCTCATAGGAGGCCTGCTGTCCTTCCACACCTGTTGCAGGTGTCTCATCATGTGTCACTTGGCATATGTTTAGGGCTGTCATGGAGGGACAGTCACATTTCGAAAGGAACTCCAGATAAATGCTCAGTGTTATGGATGCAGCACAGTCTGACACCCATGACTGCCTCCACTCCATTGCTGATACCCTGGATTGGTTGACTGATGCAGTGGATAGACATTGGTCTGAGACAGATCGCGCACTATCTGTCTTGGAATGCACATTGTCTGTGATGAAAGATCTGGTTGGAGCTGATCATCAGACTCATGGACATAGGTCAGCAACTACATCTGCTGGGAGTCTAGGTGGCTGTGCAGAATCACAATTCCATAGTGCCAGTACATCCAGAACTCCAGAGGGGTGTGCCGTCCACACCAAGATGTGGCAGGCCATAGGCTTATGGTCCTTAGCATTCCTGTGGAGGATATGGTCCCAGCAGACGGCAGTCACCCTCAGGTAATAATCCAGCATCTGACCTTGGGCCAGTGCATCTCCTGGCAGAGCCAGTGCTCATGTTCGGCGGTGGAGATGATGAACTGTCAGCTCTACTATGCATGGCACAAAGCTGTCCAATATACAGACATGTAGGGCTAGCACTGAGTTTGGCTGTGTTCATTCAGACACTCACACACCACTATCACATTCAGGTCACCTACAAACACACACACACCACATTTACATGGTCCATCTTGCCTTCCTTTTTTGACTCACACACATGCTTGCCAACCTATTGGGTCAGCCTAGGTCTCCTGCACCTCCATACAAAACTTTTTGCATGTGATGATACCTGTGCCACATCCCTGTCATTCTTCTCATTGATGCAGGGAAATGAAGCTACATGTCTGTTGCACAGGGTGACTAAATTAATATGTATTTGCTTCATCCACTGTTGCCCTCGACATACTGCTTGTACTAGTCAGTAACAGATATTGCACACTGCTATTTGTAATGAGTAAACCATATTATTGTGTGTACATTATATTAGAAGATGTTGTAATGGCTGTGTAATCACACAATGGAAGGTATTTCATGGTACTGTTTATGTTTCACTTTCAGGATTGTGTAGGACACACATATGGGTACACATCTACAATAAACCCATCAATGTTAGAACACAGGATGGAATGACAGCACACAAGAAAAATGTCATCAGAAAGGTAAAACAGTATAGGTGCATGGATCCATAAGTTCATATGTGTATAGTAGGCTAACAAAAACAAGGGCTTGTTTCAGCCTAATCATGCATCCCTAAACTCTGATGAGGTCTGATATCCTTGATAAGTGTAATCAGGGTTTTGGGAGCTGAGACATATACTAATCGGGGTGTAAGAGATGAGCCATCTATGGTTTTCCTGTGTCCGTTAGAGACATTTGTCCTAAAACAGTTATCACTGTCATGTTCCCCATCCTATTGTGTAACTTGCACATGATTTGTGTTAGGGCTTAACTCTGCTTTGCATGGATGGGGAGCCTGTTACATATTGGGTGTAGTCTCTAGGCTACATACCTGTCTCTCCAGCATGTCCTATTTATACCACAGTCAAGGTGTAGGTGTGTAATACAGGTAATTCTCATGCTAGTCCTTTCTTGGATATGCTGGAGGTACACAGTGGGGTCTGACACCTCCCTGCATGACAGGCATGCACCTCCCCTCCAAAGCATGTAAGAGACAGAATACACTGTTACAGTCTTGACGCATTCTGCATAGGACATTTTATCTACACTGTGTATTGGTTTACTGTGGAACCTCTGTGGATGTTACAGTTGTAGAATATCCCTGGTTAGCTACATACCAAAGGTGGCATTCTCCATGATAGGTGTGATGAATGCCGAATAAAGTGGAACAATGACTTCCTTGGATTTACATGCCATACCTTTGTTTATAGGTTATGCAGTATAGAATGAATCTCCAAAGATTACTCACCCATGACAGTCAGTGGCTAGATCACTATCTGTGTGTCCATAAGTCCTTGACTACTGGGTCAACTGTGCAGTCAATGCAATAGTTACCAAGGTTGGTTGACTTCCCAAGGGATAGTATTGTGCATTCCTTGGCATTAGTGTTACTCCATGGCTCTGACAACAACTGAATGTACATGTCAGCCCAATCTGGATAACTCTTGAGTCAGTGTGGGATTCAATGACAGCTTCTAATTTGCAATATTCTGCAAATTTAGTCAGCCAGAGGCCAATCACAGTGGCCTTGACTGCAGAGAAGTAAATGCCTAGAAGGAGCAGTCCCAGGAATGATTTGTGAGGAAGTCCACTGGTGACTGGCCTCATTGTAGTAGTGGACTCCCCAATGCTATTGTCCTGGATAATGTCTGTCAGCTACTTGGCTATCCACCGTCTGATTTACTAGTTTGTAACTAACCTCTACAATTTGTCAAAAACGCCTCATGGCCTAATAGTGACAAATGCCTTGCCAGGCCATGGTAGGTGTTGTTAATCTTTTTCCCCTCATCCATTGCTTTGTTTACTACTCAGTGAGGTCCACCAGGTAAGGTAGGCATGATCTGCCCTTGATAAAACCAAAGTGGGTTTGATCCAGTGCCTGTAGGTGGACAACATCTTTAATGATCATTCCCATGATAATTCATTTCATGGCTTTAAACATCAAACTACTGAGACTTCTCTGGACAGTGCTTGTCACTACATGCTGATTGTCCTGTGTGCAACTCGGTATTGTAGTTAATTCCATCATGGTTTGCAAGAAAATTGTCACACAAGGTGTCTGAGTCTGTACAGAACACAGGCAAACACGGGAGGGGAAACTAATATACCCTATAAAGATAAGGATGGAGTATTTAGACAGTTATTATGAGGTTAGACACTACTCAAGCAGTGCATACTGAAAACAAACTAACCTTGTGAAAAATGATGAGAAGAGGGGAGTGCCCTGAATTGCTGGTGCCTGGCTACTAATTCTGCTTGTCTCACCAAAGCTACACTCTGCTAGGATACAAAGCTCCTATTCTTTTACTCTCACCAGAAGCAAAACATTAGTACCAAGCTCAAGATTAGAAGCAGGCCACAGCCTGTTTGTTGATCCACGCAGTTGTTCCACATGATGCAAGGCTCTGTAGGCTTGACATACCCTTTTCCAGGTAGATGCTGTGGTTAGCAAACACAACAATCATTTGACTTTTGCATGTACTATGCCTTGTGTTCTGAGCCTCATAGGATTTGACTAGGGTACTGAGCTCATGGTGATTAAGAGCACATCTGCTGTGTCATAATACAATGTTCAATGTCAGTGACATAGATGTCCAAGGTTGCTCTAGCAAGCTCCACAGCATCAGTGATCCATGTTAGGTGGCAATTTCACAGCAATTCATGCAGCCCACCCTTCAACAGCATAATGGTGGACATCTGTGTGACATGGCTGTGAGGCCTACCACAGAGGAGTGGCCACCTTTGTCCAATATGTTTCTCCCTACCACATGTCCTAGGTATGTTATACTGTACATTAATGTTACTGAAACACAATTTTGTGTTCCCAAATATTTTCACACAACATCCAATTGCTGTCTGGTTGCTTGACAGCCATTGTAGATGTACAAGGCTAAAGTAATGACTGCAAAGTTGAACAGGTTTTCTGTTCATGCATGGACATCCATATCTTCACTACAAAGAGTGGACACAGATGATGTGTTTGAGGCTGTCAACCACAACCATGTAGCAGCATGACCCTAACTTTGCTGGAGTTGTACATTGTCACATTTGTAGGTATGATATTGTGATCCTGCCTAAAAAAGAATTATGGTTAATGCAAGTGACACATGCCTGGCAAAGCATCATACTCAATCTACCGTGTTATGCCACACTGTCATACACTGTTTTACATTAGGATGACAATATAAAGGAGATAACATGTTATGTTTAAGCATCTGTCAGGCCACTGCCTAACAATGGCCTGTTGTGACGTATACACAACAAGAATCTATTGCTAATGGCATTATCACTGACTGCTGATGAGATGTGGAAAGTGTCCCCAACCCTCTACTCCTAATCCACACAAACACAATGTGTGAGAGATGTGACTATATTAAAATCCTTGAATCCATGCTCTCTGACACACCAGTCAGTACATATAACAATGAATGGGTTCCAATATGCATACCTCACCTCCTACTCCACCCCAGCCCACATCACTCATACCTATTATGTGTGGAGCTCCTTACCAGACACATAAGTAAACACCAAATAAGTCAGAAACCAAAACACAAGCTCATCACACAGTCATATCTTTGCAGAACACAGTACACATAATACCTCATGCACCACTGTCTCACCAGTCAAACACCTAAGGGAAAACACAACATCAAACATATTACTCATAGGTGATTACATCATGAGACACATTGATGTGCCTCTCACCAGGCTACATAAGGGAAAGGTCATGGTCAGCTTTCTTTGAGGTGCCAGGATATGCCACATCAAACATGCACTCATGTCTGTCAACATCAGGTATTGTTATGACTACGTCATAGCTCCTGTTGGTGTGTACGACTTGAGACATACCTCTCTGGACTGTATGCAGAGACATGACTGAGCTTGCAGACTATGTGTCTCAGGCAGCTATGCCCTTGGCCTTGAGCGGCTTTTTTTTTGCCATCACATAGGATGATGGCTCAATACAAATGGAAAATGATTGACTTTAATAATTGCCTTAGTGTGTGGTGTCATTGTAAGGGGACCCAATGTTAGCCTGGGATGACCTGCTCAACATACCACAATGCTTTGCCAGAGATGGTCTTCATCTGTCACTCCTGGGATTTTGGCTAATGGCCAAGACTGTTGCCACCCCTGTAGTGTACCTTTTAGGTGGTGTCTCAAGAAAAAATTTCAAATGAGAAAACATCATCTACAAACATCACAGGCTGCTAAACACTAGGAATGTCAACACAAAATTCTAATTAGTTAAAGCTGTCCCTACCTTGGAAGATGCAGACATTTGTGTAGTCACAGACATCTTGTTCAAGGCTGTAGAGAGCACCATAACCTTATCAGACTACACCTCCTTTCACACATTCAGATCTCAGGCTTAAAGGATGCAAAATAATGGAGGCGGTGTATACATATTCATTAAGGATGGACACAATCCAGATCGGTTAGACTGTATGATTCCCTGGAGAAACTGCTGGTACTACTGACTGCTTGTAGGGCACCTAATCAAGCCATTCTCAACTACAGGAGCAACTCCATGAATCAGGTCACCCACTATGCTTATTTGAATCTACTAGAGTCTATCAAGATACATCAAAACAAGATGGTTTTGGGCAACTTTAACTACCCACCAACTGGGTAGATTACTCGTACTCACTCATTTCCCCAGAGGTTAGTCAACTTCCTTAACTACAATGCCCTAGACCAGTGGGTTGACATCCACACAAGAGGAGACAACATACTGGATTTGGTCCTTATCAGTATGGGTGACCACTGAAGAGCCTCTACTGTGAGGTCCTCCCTGGTGAGATCTGACCACAAATTGGTCTCATTCAAAGTAAGTATCACACCTGACACTCCATCCCCCCCTTACAGCAAATAAAGTAATAAAGTTGAATAAAGCAAATTATAACCTCCTATGGGATGGTATAAATAGCTTTACTGCACCACCTTCCTTAGATAAAACAGGCAACTATGCTGAGCTCTACGCCAATGCTGTATATAAGCACCTCTACAACTGCACTGACTCGCTTGTACCTGACAGGAGCAAAACATGTTCTTCATGGCACAGTAAACCTGCCTGGTGGACAAATTCCATTAGCAGGCTTTACAATAAGATGTAGACATTAGTGTCTAACAGTAGGAGGGAGGGAGCCTCCCTAAAATGTAAGCATTCCCACCTCAGCTTAAACAAAAAAATAAGTGTTGTTGTGAAGTCCTGCAAAACAAAGTATAGGACAAAATTAGCCTCCTCCATAAAGGAAGACTACAAGGCATTGTGTAGTTACATGTGTAACATAAAAGGAAAGGCCCACATTGTTGCCAAACTCATAGTTAATGATAGCACATATAATGAGCCTGTAGACATAGCTAACCTGTTGGCCGACAGGTTATGTGACAACTGCAAGTCCCCTGTCCCCACAACATGTACATCATGATATCCTTACAACCTGCACCACACCTTGTATCTCTAAAGAGCAGGTAGTAAATGGCATCCTAAGGTAAAAAAAAAACTATTGCACCTAACATCCCAGGCTGCGGCTTACATGGGATCCAACATTGATTACTAACACCACTGGGAACTCTTTGCAATCATAGTGTAACCACCAGTTGCATCCAAGGTAACTGGAAGATGGGCACTGTGATTTCCTTGCACAGAAGTGGTGCATCCACTGACCATGGGAACTAAAGACCTATTAGCCTCACCAGCCATATCTGTAAGGCCAAGGGGCAAATCATCATGGACCTTATCAACAAAGATATAGGTAATCTACAAACACTTGACTCTTCACTGTTTGGATTTGTGAAAGTGAGATCATGCCTGTTAAACCTGGTGGACATCTATGATGCAGTCACCAATGACCTAGATGAGGCGTTATCTGTGCATACAGCCACTTGGACTTAGCCAAGCTGTTTGACATTATCCCCCACTCAGGCATCATTGGCAAACCACCCAGCTTTCCATCAACAATAATATCATTAGATAGGTCACTAACTGGCTCTCTGATAGAACTCAGAGTCAAAATAGGGGACTCCACCTCCAGCAGAAGAGCTGTAACCAGTGGTATTCCACAAGGTTCAGTCCAAGGTCCTCTAATGTTTGGAATCCATTTATCTGACATACAAACACAAAGTGAATATCTTTGGCTGACAAGGTTTCCTGATGCCTGCAAATAGGGACCGGTCATAGAATCTCCAAATTATGTCAACATCCTGAAAGAGGATCTTACATGAACAAATGATTTTTGTCACAATCATGGCCTTAAACTCTATGTAAATACATAAAGTATTATTGCTTTCAGTACCAGCAATATTCCTGCTACGTAGCACACCAGTAGCAGCACCTTAAGTAAATACTCAGGGGTGAGATACCTGGGCACACATATTTGTACCTACCTTACCTTAGATCACCATGTCTCCACAGTGGTAAGAAGGGCATTATATCTTGCTCATGTCATAACTGAGGGCACTGTCACCTGAATATGAAGTAGTTATAACCTCCATGTATTCTCCTCTCATCAGGCCAATATTTGAGTGCAATGGCCATTTTGTTATGTACCTTTCCAAGGACCAGTGGCAATTGCAGAGACCACAAAGTTTCCTCACAAGGGAATTTCAAGTCTTCAGTATCTGTCCCATGGGGATCATCTGAAATCACTGCAACTTTGTCTGTGTCATACAGACTATTCAGTGGTGATCTCTGCCTTGCATACAAGGCAATCTGCGACCCTGCTTTATTGGAAAGGCTGCCTATCCATAAGTCAAATTGTACATGGAGTACTCACTCTAAGGACCTTAACTTTGTATGTGACATCAATAAAACATGCTGGAGGGAAAAATATGTGTACCAGAGTTTAACAAACCTTTAGAACAGACTCCCAGTTAATGTCAAAAGAGCACCTGATTGGCCCTCTTCAGATGCAATCTGTATGAATGGATGGGTGACCATAATTTCACCATGGAGGTTCTGCCTGTGGCCCTCTTGTTTAGGGGCAATAAGTGCTGATCATGTAAATAAGGGTAAGAACCTGGCTAGGATTGTAAGGGCCATGATGTCATTAGCCTAGTAAATTGCAATGATTCTATGATGTCATAGGTTGATGCAAAATGCTCTATCATCCACACACACCAACTTGGTTACAGTAAGAATAGTACTGCTACCAATTAATGTTTGCAGAACACTGCACAGCACACCTCCCCCAAGTTGGCCGCAATGAGATTAGAAATCTTACTTATCTCACCTTACATGACTACAGATGACAACACTTAATGCACAGACCACTGCTCAAGCCTGATATTAGCATGTCTTTAGGTACTCTTATGCTAGATGCCATTAGCAGGCCTTGTGGAGGACAGGAATTTTTGAGCATGCATCACCTGCTACACCCAAAATAGTGCAACACTCTGCTTCTTTCTAAGTCTGTGTGGTAATCTAATTTGTTTTGTAGGGAAATGCCCATCCACAGACAAACACACCAAGCGCGCTGGAGTGAGATTAGAACCCCTAACTATCTAACCTTACACACTACAGATCACTCCAAATGAAAAGCAACAGGACACTGCTGTGTGAATAAAATATAATAAAATTTAATCCAGATATAAACAGATAAAACACCAGGTAAGCGCGTTTGGGTTACACCCTTCATCAGACAAAGACACAGTATTCAAGCAGCATTTTTAAAAAATGAAACAGCCAATAGCATCTAATGAAAAACCCGCCTTTTTTGGAGGGTGGGTTTAACTGGAATGACATAATTTAATCCTGGTTCCCTATGTGCCATAAAAAGTTTATGTCCCTGTTTCTGCATTGTTGCACTTCACTCACATTGGCTAAGATTTTCTAAAGTTGCCTTATGTAATTAATATGTGAAAGAGGTTAATAATAGTACAGCACACACAGACTGACAGTTTGTAAAACACAACTTATTAATACCTCACATCCATAAAAGGTGGATACGTCTAGACTAGAACCATGAATGCCATAAAACAAGGTAATTGTCTTAGTCCTTTGCGTCATAGAAGCTGCATGGCAAACAGGGGGTCATTCATCACACAATTACCTGCATTAACATGTACATTGGTTATTCCTCCATTACCTAAGACATACAATGTAAGATCAATTTCTATATTACTATCCTGAGACTGAGTGAAATACTCATATACTATTGATGAGTTACTGTTACAGCAGTTACAAATGAGCACTACTGTGTTGGGGGTGGGGGAACATCACCACATGTTCTGCTGGGATACACAATAGTCTATCATTTAACCTCACTGTCTAAGGATCATCTCTGTATCACTGCTGGACAGAGGCACGGCAAACTAATGGGTATAGTATTCTTCAACCTAAGGTGTGGTGAAAGCCACACAACTCTGGCTAGGCTTATAAATGCCCTAGGGCAGATAGCCTAGTATGAACCTATGAACCTATGAACATCTCCTTTCAATGATGTACCAGTAATCTGTTGCAATAGGACTGCATGAATATTCCATGCATGAAGCCTACTGAATAGAAATGGAAACGTGAGAGGAATGGGTATCTGTAGTCCCATGTAGATGTCATTTCTGTCCAACCAGTCCACTGTAGTTAGTTGCATAATGTAACAGGTCCATACATACAATTACATATAATAATCATTTTGAATGCTATGTAGGTTAAGGACTTAACTTGCAAATGCAGCAGTTGACAAAACCCAATGCAGGGTCCTACAGTCCATTTGTGAAAAAAGGTTTAGACATGTTTTTATTATTTTTTTTTATTATTATTTTTTTTCTGTTAAGCATGTTTGTGCATTATGGCAGCACAAACATGCTGAAATTATTTAAAAAAATATTCATTTTACATATTCCCCTCCTTTTTCAGACATCCACAATGTACCTTTTGCACATATATGTATGTGATCTAACATTTTCATGGGAGTTATGTCCATATTTGTGGACTTTTACATCCCTTTCTGTCCATGTAGACTCCTGCACATGAAATAATTATGTGTACACTATGAACACTGACACAGAGACTACACAGATGCCGTTCCACTTTTTGGATTGCTCCACCTGGCTCATTTGCATAAGATTCACCTGCTTATCAGGAAATTTGCATTCCACAGAAGTTTCCCTGATTACATGCAATTGCACTCC
Source organism: Protopterus annectens (assembly GCF_019279795.1). NCBI lineage: Eukaryota > Metazoa > Chordata > Ceratodontiformes > Protopteridae > Protopterus > Protopterus annectens. The sequence goes on along the minus strand of NC_056736.1, from coordinate 5,870,755 downwards.
GCTAAGCAACACTTACTGAATCTAAAATTGTACTTGCTCATGGTACACCAAGAAAAAAATCATATAGGCTTTACTGAATTCCCCCCATTATCCCTTACTTGCACAGAAATCATATGTGCCTTCCTTTTATTACAGCCTTTACTTAATACTTTTATACTATTTAGTATGTGTTGTTTCAGTACTGCAGTTTCATAATTCACCAGTCTTATTTGTAAAATATTTTCCCTTTAGAAGTCTAGTTAGTACCCATATTGTAATATTTACAATCTAAACTATATTCTGTTACTAATAGTTTTAATCTTGTTCAGTCTGTTAACATCATCTGTGATGTCTGTAAGCTTAAGAAAACAGATTTTGCAATGTGTCTAAGGTTTCTTATCCTTTATTACTAGGGCACAAAACCTGTGAAATTCAAAAGAACTTGTGTAGGTTACCCGTGTAATGCTGTAGCTGAAATAATTTAATGAATAACATTATTGTAGCATGCACTACTATATTATATGTTGTATCAGACTAGCATTTAGAGCAGGAAACAACATTTAAAGCATTTATCAAATTACAAAGCTTCAGATGTTACCTCCTTAAATAAACAAATTAAATTTGGTTATGCCTCACAATATAACATATAATATTTTTATCTAATACATATCTAAATTATTGATGGTCTGTAGCTTTGTTACTGCAAGATAGTATGTGTGTGTGTGTGTGTGTGTGTGTGTGTGTGTGTGTGTGTGTGTGTGTGTGTGTGTGTGTGTCTAACAAAAAAACATGAAATGCATCTGATGTGTTACATGATGTTACCCTTAGAAGCTCATATGTTGTATTATACTGTGGACCGGACAATACCATATTCAATATCTTTTAACTACCATACAATATACCATTTGTTACAAACTGGTAATCACTCTCATGTTTTCTTTCTTAATGCATGTACCCCTACCATGAACTACTGTAGAGCATTGAACCTTTCTTAACCTAAAGAGTCTAAGAAGTCTACAATATATTTATCCAAAATTTACACAGTACCCTGTAAAAGCAATCATTTTCTATACAGTCCAATTCACCATCTGCATCTCTCACAGCTGAAACACCCTACTCTCTTGTCATTGCAGCACTGCTTTGAATCCCATACTCCTCCTACAGGTCTTCTCTGTGCTTTACATGAGTTGCTGCTGTGGTCCACCTTCTTGTCTGTTGTTGGTGTTTCTATTTCTTTTGACCTTTTCTCACTCTCTGGTGTTCTGCTTGCATTCATGCATATCATCTCCAACCACACCTTTGCTTGGGATGTTATGGTATGTTGTATTTCCTGGTAGCTATCTGTTTTCCCCATCATGCAGTAGTTTGAATTCAATCTCTATTTACATAGATCTTCCTTGGTCTCACCTTATCCCTCTGTAAATGTTAATAATTGTATGTACGTGCCTCTATGCCCATAATGATACATCAGCTTATTCCCCTTTATGTGTAATATCTATAATATCAGTATCAATTAACAATGTACACTTTATAGGCACGATTGCAATTAGTCCATCTTGATCACTGTTTTCCTCAGTAATAAATTTAACTAAATCAACTAAATAGTGAAGTATAGATATATCCAAGGCTGATGTAAATATTCAGAATTCTCTAAACCTGCTTCAGCAAATAAACAAATCACAGCAGAAAGACAAACTCATCATACAGTGACTACTCTGTCTCTGGAACAAACTTCCTTTCCAGATCAAGCAATGTGATACACTGTTTTCATTTAACAAGGAATTAGAAAATTGGATGGGTATTTGTAAGTTCACCATTGATGTGATGGGTAAAGGCAAGGTGTATATGACCACATGGCCCAAATGCCTTGTACATTTTATTATTCTATGAATCTCTGCTAATGCTCATTTAACTGATCATTTCTGGATCAAGGCTAGATATACAATTATAATGCAGACTCCTTTAAACAGTAAATGCAATAACTCATATTTCCTACTACGTGTTTAGAAAACATCAATATTTTGCTTTTACATTGTACAGTAACTTATTCTTGAACATGAATTTCTTGGTTTATTGATAGGATTCCTCCATTCAACAAATAATTACCATGTGAAAGGACTGAGTCTGAAAACATTTACTATTGAATACTTTCATGCAAAGCCTGTGTTACACATTGAAAATGGAAAGGTCACAACATGCAGGTCTTTTCATGTGTGAGATCTAGGTCAGTGGTGATTGGCAATTTGTGTTTTCACAACTGGAGTGTGATCTTGGAGTTGGTATATATGTTAATTGTGGGGGCTGTAGTGGTGCAGGGGGCTTCCTCCACTACAACAACAAAAAAAATCAGTACTTAATTTTTTAACAGTTTTACTTGAGCATTGTGTACTCACCTTTCTATATTTTGACAAGATAATGTGGACTTATGACTATGCATATATATATATATATATATATATATATATATATATAGATATAGATATAGATATATATATATACACACACACACACACACACACACACACACACACACACACATGCATATGTGTGCATATATATATATATATATATATATATATATATACATATATATACACACACACACACACACACACACATACATATATATATATATATATATATATATATATGATTTACTATCATAACTTAGAAGACAACTCGGTCGACCGCACTATGTTCAAACACAGAAAGTCAAACACGGCAATGTCGAACTTCAAAAGCAAGCCTAGGAACAGGTGATAACATGGGTCAAGATAGGGCCGAGGTTTGTAGTTCGGCAGTAGCATTGAACCCCTATCTCAACCCATGTTAAAACCCATTCCTAGGCTTGCTTTTGAAGTTCAACATTGCCGTGTTCAACTTTCCATGTTCGAACATTGTGCAGTCGACCGAGTTGTCTTCGAAATTATGATAGTAAACCATATATATATATATATATATATATATATATATATACACATATATGGCACTGATGACACCAGTGAGGTGAAATCGATCTGCTGTTTTGTTTCTCTCTTCAGCAGCTCTGAATAGTGCTCTTTTGAAGTTTGTTTGATGCTTGCTTTCCTAAATGTAACCGTTTAGTATATGGATGTCATTTTACTGTATTTTGTGCACTGGTGAGATTAAAACTGGGCAGTTTAAAAGGAAGCTTCTGGATACATTATTTTATGCTAATTTAACTGCTTGAAAACAGTAAGTACTTTGAAGACTGTTTACATTTATTGGGAAGTTTAAAAGGAAGTTTCTGGTTACTTTTCTGTTTGAAAACAGCATTTGTAGACTATTTATAATGGGAATGGCCTCCCTTTGTATTATGCTGCACTATAATGGACTTTAGAGATATTTATACTAGCGCTGGATACATCTTTTTGTTGTGTTTTTTTTTCTTTAAACCTTATTCCAGCTTTATAACCTAATTCTGCCACTGATCTCTAGTGGGCTATGCATTCTCCATTCCAAGTTGCTGTAGTGTGATCCCCACATAAACTATTGCAACCATTGCTTAGCATTTTAGCTTACTGGAATTGTCTGGACTAGCCACAGTATTTAAATATTCAAGTTACACTACAACACCAGCAATTAATGTGCAACGTCAATGCCTGACCTTGCTTTCCAATTGTATTATCGATGTCCAGTTGACTTGCAAAATTGCTTTCCTTTAACATACCATGTTTAAACTTACCTTCTACAGGGGCATACATTTCTATGGCTATTGTTACCACTTTGGGTGATCACATCTGATTATCAGAAGTGGCTGCATTCTTAGGAAGGAGAGAAAGCGCTGCTCCCAAATATACCTCATCACAAGCAATGTTCCTCATTTTATGTATTTAAAATTTCATATTTCACATAGTTCCACTCTTAAGATATCTTTCACTCTTTCATTACTATAAATTATTTCTTTAATAAATAGCCATGATAAATAATAAATCATATTACCTCATGAAATAACCATGACAAAATTGTTATTAACCATGCTGCAAGTCACATGGCTGAAGTTATTATTAAGTATCACTGTGATCCACATTTTGGCCATTTCTTATACTCTGTGAGAGGTTTGTGAACAGGTACCTTTTTCATTCCTCATACCTCCTTACTCTTTCTTCTTCACTCACTTACTGCTATCTAATTCTATTCCCTGACTTTCTCTCTGAATATCTCAGTCTGCCTTTCCCTCACTTCATATTGTAGTTCCTTTTTGTATTAGACTAACTTGCATTTAATTTCTATACAAGCTGTCTAAAATTTCTTTAAATATTAAATGATTCTCATATACCTTGTATCGATTCTTAACCAATGTTTTTATATTATGTCCAATTTGTTATAATTATTTAAACTGCAGGGTTTTTTTGTTTTATTTTTGAAGACTGTAAAATTATTGTTCTTAAAATGTTTTGCAATAATTTGGAGCTTTTCTCCCCAGGCCTCCACTGAAAATGGACTCTACACATTCAGACTTTCCTGGTAATCAAATGTCAATAAATAAATACATATTTAAAGGTGCAAGGTTGAGAGTTTTTTGAGACATTTGGTGGAAGAAAGCAAATGGCAGTCTAAAGCTGATCACTTTAAAGTGATAATTGCTGTGGCTTGGTTAGGGCGAGGATAGAACTTGGTGCCTGAGTGCTGAAAGCTGAAGTTCATTACTGTGATTTGAAGCTCTTTCACTTTTTCAGGCAAAAAACTATATAGATCTGTGGGTAGTGGCAACAATACACACTATCCACAGCACAATACTTGTGTGAGTGTTTTTTTGGCAACAGATGAGGGTGCTATTGTAGAAGTGAAAACATTCCTGTGGAGGCAGTGTTTTTTATTTTCTTCCTAATGAAATGTCTGTATTACAAAAAATGTAGATGTCATCTTTAGTGGTGGGGTAACCTATAGCAGCAAGTAGAACTATGCATTACTATGCATGTTGTGTTTTCATTCTCTTCCTAATTACAAGTCAGGAGTATAGAGAATTTGGTGACAGGTGAGTTATGAAATCAAATAATCACATGACCACTTTGGGAAAACATTATCTGTTAAAGAGCAACATAGCCATTGTTAACTGGATTCAGAAAACTTTGCTGCAACATGCTAAGCAAATGTGCAGAAATGGTTGTGCACAGGGTGAGTGTAATTAAAAAAAATCAACTATATGATGTCTAGGGCTAATATTGCGGTCAACCATTTTATATGCTTATGGTTGTATAAAGAAGTGATATATTTGATAATGAGGCAAAACAAGATGGAGGACCAATTTATAAATGTTTAAACACCATGCACTGACACTGCACTCACTTTAGATTTGAACTCAGCTATATGCCCATGTTTAGAGAAAGTACATTGCACATATGTACGTGGGGTTGTCAAAGCCATTGTAAATATCTATCTGCAGGATGCTGTCATTGCAGCTGTTTTCCCATGTCAGTGCACAACATTGTCCCTGGAGGTCCAGGGTCACAATGCTTAACATTTCATGCCCTCCATGACACTAACATAGTGGGTCATTACTGTGTGGAGAGGTACACCAAGCAAGAAATAGTAGAAATGTGATGACTTTATCTGTATCTCCCTTGGATACTTGGAGTACCAACCCAAGGTATGTGTGTCTCTGTGTGTATTCGTTTCAATGATGTTTCTGCAACCTACTTGGAACACAGTGGGGTTATCTCAGACATTTACCTCAAGAATACCCCATCATTTCCTTGAAGCCATACTTCAGTATATAGCAGGGCATATGTTGTTCCCATGTATCCCATAGGAGAGACCCAGCACCTTGCAGGAGTTCTATGATGCAGCCCGTTTCTCTGAGGTTGTAGGGACAATAGGTTCTACCCTGTTGGTATAACAGTTCTACTGTTACTGTTGTCTTTCTTTTCACTTTGTCTGATGTCTCCTTCACTATTGTGTTCCCATTCCTTCATTGTGTTATCCCCCACACAGTCAGTATTATCTGTGTTTCCCTAGCCCACCTCTGTTACCTTCCATTTACTTCACCTAATTCCTTCTCCAACTTTCCTTTCAGTTAAAAAATGAGCAGTTATCCCACAAAAAAAAAAAAAAAAGATTATTCATGCTCCCCATGTCCGTCCTGCTCATTCCCTATTTTTTCACCTTCTATTTATCCTTTGCTTTCTTCTTTCCTGTTTTCATCTATGCACTATACTTCAATTTCTTGCCTTTAATCAGGTCAGAAAACAGATGAACAGACTGCACACATGCCCAGAAAGGGTATACAAAGTGAATGATCATTTTGTGGTTGTACAGTGCATGGCAAGTCATGGAAAACACCAGCAATATGCTTATATAACCAAGAAGAAATGGTGCTTGTCGCTGTATAGTAAAAATAAAGACCAGTCTGTGTAATTCACCACAGATATTGCCACCTGTCACACAAATGTGCTGAGTGATATTATGTAGTAGCTGACATTTATGAAATGGAGTAAAGCATATGCTTTTATTTTGACTGTTGCCATACATCAGCTTGTTAATTACCTGTTTTATAAACTGTCAATGCACAGAGTGGGATGGTCTAATCCCCCTCCTTATTTTACTTTTCTTTTCTCGTTCTATCTATGCAAACATTCCCCTGGCATTTCTTTGATGCCTTCAGTAAGACTCCTGCAATAGCATGGTTAATTTAGGCTGTGTTGAAGACAGTCACACTTGCAAAAGTCCTGGGCTCAGTTCCATTTAGGTCCAACTTTTGATTGCTGCTTCAATTTTGCCATTGTGCAGCATTCTCCTGATATTTATTTCCCTGACTCCTTTCCTATAACAACTGCAATAGCTCCACTAATTTAGGTTGTGTTTAAAAACACTCACTGTAGAAAGTCATAGGTTCAGTTTCCACGAGGCCCGTTTTCTTTCTTTTCCCTGATATGTATTTCCCAGACCCCCTTCAGTAGGACTCCTTTCAGTAAGACTTCTACAATAATTCACCTATTAATGCCTTGTTTAGAAGAATAACCCAGAACAGGGTAATAGATGCAAATCCCCTCAGAGTCATTGCAGTTACCATTATAGTGCAAGTACACTGATAAAATAAAATTGTGATGATGTTAGTAGTCGAAGTCTAGGTTGGTAGATCATTGTTGTTTTACTGCATCACCACCTGTTGCTAATTTGGAATTTTTGGGGCAACTTCAGCATTATCATCTAATGCATTTTCTACGAAAATCTCTGTGTACTGATTTTTAGCAATGCTGTCCTAAAGCACAATACTTTTCAGCTTCTATTGCTTTTTTTCTGTGCCAATGTGTGATTCTGTCCTCACGTTTTTAATGTTTTATGGTGACTGCTGTTTCTTTGCATTATTTCATTTTGTTCCATACATCACCATAGTTTTTCTATTTTAGATATTTTATTAATTTCTTTTATTCATTTCTAATACAGTCTACATTAAAGTTTAATTGCCTATGTTTGTTGGCTGTGTTTTGTATAGTTCATGCAACTTTCTGGGTGAATAGTTCACTGTTCCAAAAACAGTTCCAGCTAGTTTAAGTTTGTCTGTCAGTAGTGGTAAGGGAAGCAGTATTATATACTTATATTGTATATATTGTATTATGTTGCTTTGATAGAACATATACTAAAAATTGTACATTTCAGAGAAGATTAGCATGGTCCCTGCATAAGGATGACACGTAAATTCATGAAGTATAAAATGCTTAGAAGGTTGACATAATGGTTAAGGTGTTTACCCACAAACTCAGTGTACAGGGTTTGAATCTCATCTTTGGAGAAATTGGCAAAGCTTTAACATGGTCCACAAGGGCAGCTAGGCTAGTACTTGGCTAGGCTTAAAATGACCCTTTAGGGCAATTAGCCTAGTAGTCACTTATGAAACTATGAATCTATATGGGCATTAGTGGCTAGCTATCAAGAGGAAAAGAGTATTAAAACAAAACATGAGAGTCATCTATATGCATAGATCTGCATCGAGGAAAGCCAAGCTTAAGATTCTAAAGGACCTGCTTGACAGTCTATTAAAATCGAATGGTTGACTCATTTTATCTGGACACAGTCTGGCATTTAGTACAGTGGTTTAAAGCTCAGAGCTGTTAATGAGATGTTTCCTGTTGTCAAGAGTATAGAGTTTGATTCTTTCTACCTCTATTTGCCTTCTGTGTGACTCTGAGAAACTCACTTAACCAGATAATGCTCCAGCATCACCCCAGAAAAGGGCCACTTTATCCAGTTGGCTTACTTTATTAAACACATAGATTAAGACAAAATACTGGATATGTGCAATTTGTTGTGGCTGAGGGTTACGACATATTATTCTGAGAAAGTTGCTATAATATTTATTTGGTTACAGGAGTATATTCATTTGAGAAAAGACACTTTTTCTATTTCACTCTTCACTTTGCTAGTACAAAGGTGGACAGTATGTATTTATCTTGTACACATATCCTAATTTTTTGCTTTAGGTAGCCCACCAGCTAACCGCTATACCTATAGTTAGTCCTGGCAAGAAAAGGAACCTGGATCTGCCACTGTCTAAGTCATGCTTCCAAGTTGCCTGATTCTAGTCTTTCTGCTTTTTTAGTTGATTTGAGAGTTATCCCTCCTCTCTGCCCCATTTCCAGCTAGGCTAGGAGGTTGGGGGAAGGGGAGCTCAGGATAAAGTTGCGTGCTGCCAAACTTTATTTGTCAATGCGATACATGCAGGACATTTTAGAAAGTTATTCAGTTCCTTGCTTGGCAAAATAATAGAGTAGATTCTAATAGCTTTAGGGCAGCACTGCACAAAGGCTCAAAGTGAAGGAAGTGCTGCAACCAGCTATAGACTTTGCCACAAAAAGAAACAGAAAATTATGCCTGGGTGACCAACTTAGCAAATTCCAGCTGAGAAGCAGAAGCCAGCAAACTCAAAAAAAACATCACTGATACGAATCACACCACCACAAATTGTACACATTAGTAACAGATTATGGAAGCTCTATGTTGTATACCAAGATCCACAGAAAGGTACTGTTATAATAAATTCTAGAAGAGAACAGAAATTTGCAGCCATGGTGCACATACCCATGCCGTAAAAATATTAGACGTGGCCCCCCCAGGCCTTGTAACTTGCATGCCAGTATAGACAAAGAAGTGTTTTGTGCTGTCAATACTCTGTGTGAGAAAGATCAAAATACAGTCACCACAAAGAGTGGAGGGATAAGTAAGGACAGAGGGGTAGATGCAAGTAGTGGTCAACATAATAGGACGATTCACAGACAGACATACAGAGATGTAAGAATAAGACATCTTTTGTAGGGGTTATGTAGACCCATTTTCCATTTATGGTGGATATCAGGGATTTGAAAGGTGAGAAGAACAAACCTGGGTTTATTGGAAACATAGGATTTCAGCAGATGCTGATTGCCCATGTATGCTGTTTTATGTTTAGTGATGTTCCAATGGCAATATAGTTTGCCATTTTTGTCTGTGGCCCATGTCTACATAGTCTGTCACACACACGCACACACACACACACACACACACACACACACACACACACACACACACACACACACACACACACACACACACACACACACACACACACACGTGCACACACACACACACACACACACACACACACACACACACACACACACACACACACACACCATGTATACTGTATCCATCAAGTGCATACATACATACTCTTGCACACATGCACACGTGCACACACGCGCACACACACGTGCATACACACACATACACACGCACATACCCACACACACACACCACGCATACTGTATCCATCAAGTGCATACATACATACTATAACATTGCAAATAACCAGTTTCATATACAGAGTCCATGTGTACAGGAATGGTGGTGCATTCTGTATATGAGGATATTACACTTTAATAGATTGGAAGGCCAATTTCACACTATAAGACAACATCCTACTTCATAGATGTTTGTCTTTAAACAATTATAGTCATAGTCATGACATGGCAAAATAGGGCTAGTGCTGGGATGATTTTTCCTCCATCTTCAACATCTCAAGACAGGATGATAGCTAGTGAATGATAAATGGTAAATATGGAGTTTGTATAGCTTATTTATTGTAACTTTAATACATCTGTAAACAACGAGGACAAACACTATTGCTGAGAAAATTGTTATTCTTAATTAGATGTCTAGGTTCTGGCATATATACAAAATATCTCTTTCTCTCTCTCTCTATATATATATATCTATATCTATATATATATATCTATATCTATATATATATATATATATATATATATATATATATATATACATATATGTATATATATATGTATATATATATATATTTTTTTTTTACAAAAGAGCCTTTAAAGTCCAGAATACTGAGGAAAACACTCCCATGCTGTAGGCTATGAATCTTCACAGTCTAGCAATTGCATACTTACTGTATAAATGTTGCAAATGAGACTAAAGGCAGGATTCAGAGATGTGCTCCTCCCAAGTACAAGGGCTGCATTGCAAAGAATCTTTTTTCCTCCTAAAGCATCCTTTAGAATACAGCAGAGAGGCAGAGCTTCAAACAGCAAATGTCAGTCAGACCAAGCAGTGCAGTGAGGCTTAGGCACTGCAACAATAAGGAGTAATGACTAGCTCTAGTGACTGCATGTGGAGTAAGGCTTATGCGCACCTAATGATAAATGATGTGACAGAGTCATACATCTGTGTATGTGAATGCTGATGTTACTGACAGACACCATTTGTACAGAGTATGCGGTACAATTATGCTTGACAGTGGCGTAGCTAGAGTTTGTGCTAATCAGTGCTGTCTTTGAGTTTGCCACCCCTCCCTCCTCACAAAATCATGGTCAAATGGGGCCTCCCAATACACAACCCCCCCACCAGTGTTGTGCTAGTTACGTATACAAGTAATAAGTTACTATTACTTGCTACTTTTCAGTGAAAGTAATATATTACTATTACTTATTACTTTTCTAAAAAAGTAATATATTACTATTACTAACCTCACAGTAAGACGCTGTCCGGTTCAGTTCTCAGCTAGAGCGTCTTCTGCTTGGAGACATGCATGAATGGGCGTACCTTTGTTGAAGGTTGTGCATCAGGGCTGGCAACTCAGCACGTAAAAATCTGTCTGCCAATCATTAGCGGACCAGAGTTCCGCTGTGGTGACCCCTAACCAGGAAAAGCCGAAAGACACAACAACAAGTTACTAACTAAAGTAACAAGTTACTCGCGTTACTTTTACATAAGTATTGTTTATCAATCAATATATTATGTCACATTACAATCCACCAATATCACTCAGTAAACACAATATCTGTAGAAGTAAAAGCCATCCAAATAATTCCACATTAAATTACACATCTGTATCTAATGAAGAGGTTGCTATTGACAGAACAACTTTACATTTCAATGTTTCATCTACAAATTCAGTGCCTCCTGCCCTTGAAGAATTAATTGCCTGCTACATTAAAAGAAATTGGTAAGCTGGTAATACTGCAATAGGAAATGACTGACAAACTAACAAGTTCATAGTTTCTAGGCATCTCATACAAAGGACACATGTGAGTGTAGAATCCCTATCCCCCTTAAAATCCACCAAATAATCAGCAATCAAAAGGACACTGCAATATCAGTACTCCATCTACATGGTGTGGGAGTAGAATACACAACTTTCTGCACCAAAGACAATTATGCTACTAACACTGCTTTCAAATTCTACAGCACAAAAAGTGACTGCCATTTGCTAAACAAAATGGTTACATGCACATTGAAAACAGACTTAGTATGAGCAGCAGTAAACTTATCTTCCATTGAAACTCACAATTTCATGAAATGAAATGAAACTCATAATCTCTTAAAAATGCACTGAAACTCATAGTTCCAGGAAAATGTACTAGAACTCAAACTTACAGTCACGTAAGCAGTCTGGAAGTTGATGTAGAGGATTCAGGCTCTTGTCTCCAGTCTCCACTGAAGCTCAATTCCTTCAGCAGTCTGGTAGTCCATGTACAGGGTTCAGGCTCTTGTCTCCTGTAACCAATAGCGTCAAGCCTGATCAAGTTAATTGACTAATCTGCCCCCCACTCCAACTAGGGCATTACATACTATAGCTCCATACCTCTCATCCTCTAAGCATAAGAAATCTGAACAAAGTGCAAAATAATGGGGGGACAAAGGCCCCAAAATAGGGACAGATTTTAAATGTTACTATTATAGACTTAGAAATTTGCTAAAATAACATTTGTCTTATCATGCATTTTCTAAAAGAAATTGAAACTCAAATGTTTCACATTATTTAATTATTTCAGTCCTCAGTGATTTGCTGGAAAACTACAAATGTTAAGGCCTAGTATGAACCTATGAACCTATTATAATCCAAAATATAAGGCAACAATCTGGACAGTTGAGAGGTATGTATACTCCTCAACCTCTTAGTGCAAGAAATCTGGACAAAGTCTGAAATAATGGGGATACAATGGCCCAAAATAAGGATACATTTTAAATATTGCTTTTTTTGACTTAGAAGTTGCTAAAATAACAGGATTTGTATTAGTATATATTTTCTGAAGGATATGAAGTCTGAATCTCATATATGTCATTATTAAGTGACTTCACTCCTCCATATTTTGCCAGTAAACCACAAATTTTATGACAATCCGACCAAAGCTATGAGGCTAAATCTGGACAGTTGAGACACACACACACACACACACACACACACACACACACACACCCACACACACACACACACACACAACACACACACACACACACACACACACACACACACACACACACACACACCCACACACACACACACACACACACACTTTCTCTCTCATACAAACAGAAAAGATAGTTTAAATTACATACACATACATACACTTGCACTTTCTCTCTCATAGAGAAATGAATGGAACCATTAATTTAAACTATATATATATATATATATATATATATATATATATATATATATATATCTACACACACACACACACACACACACACACACACACACACACACACACACACACACACACACACACACACACACACGCACACACACACACACACACACACACACACACACACACACACATACACATATACACACCTCACATTCTTACTTACCTTCTCTTTCAATGGAATGGCTATTTTAGATTCCACGTGAATGTGAGGAACATGTTAACATCTGAGGTGGCACATGTGTAATGTACACATTGTTCTTAAAAGAGAAGATGCTGCCACCATGGAATAAAGATGCCGTGGGTATTTTTTGTCCTGCAATTTCTTACATACAAAAAAGTCTCAGTTTGGGCATTTGAAAAGCTAGCATCATCAAGTAGTATAAATAGTTGTGTAACAACCTTTTACTGCTAGAGGCAGGTTCAAAGCAAAAAAATAAGGGATAAAAGTCTCATAACAGGGAAACATTTTAAATAACAGTTTTACTGACTTTAAAATGTTACAGAATAAGAAGAGATGATTAACCAAATAGCGGTTGGTAATTATGCGTCATTGTGTACAGCTGTCCACCTTTTACAATCAACAATTTTAAGACAGTCTACAATTCTAAGGCAAAATTAGAAGCCCTAAAGTAGTACGCTGATAATAAAATTGGCAACCATTCATACAAAGTCCTATATTATAAACAGTACCTATAAAACTTACAAGAGACAAATTATACCCAGTCTTGTAACATGCCTTGGCAGTGCTGTCTCAGCCAGCCTCTCCTAGCTATTATGTTCAATTGATAATGCTTGTGACCAATAGACTGAGAGATAGCTTGGGTTGTTTCTTTCAATGTGGTGGTGGGGATATTATATACAATCGGGAGACTGGGAGTTCTAGCCTGGCATTTAGGAAGTTAGGAGGAAAGTATCATTGTAGACATATAGGGCCGATTTCACCATATGGAGGTAAATATGACAATGGACAACTGGTATTGTTAACTTTATTTTATTACTTGTGGATTGTGTCTCCTTGGAGGTCAATTCTTTTGGAGATGCAATGGGACTTTCATTTCTAGGCATATTTGTAGTGATAAGAGATCCCCAGTAATGTTGGAGAGCTAAAGAGTGACATACTATCTGTAAAGGTGCAGCAATTTGCTTTAAGTATGATAAAATCAAAGGCGTACCGCAAGGAGGTGTCCTTCAGGATGCACAGTTCTAGCTAACGCAGGGTTCTGTATTACAGAGAGCAGTGTATCATACAGTAAACCCAGAAGGGGCAGAAACACTCAGCAGCAAAGACCTCCTTTTTTTCGTCACTCGATATCTGCCCAGGCAAGTCTCCCGACTTGTGATTTTGCAAAGTAATGCAAAAGTAACTAGTTACTAGTTACTAAAAAAAGTAATATATAAGTATTACTTCATTACTGTTTTGAAAAAGTAATGTGTTATATTACTAGTTACTCAAAACTGTAATATGTTACAGTAGTATATTACTTTTGCACTGAGTTACTCCCATCACTGCCCCCGCAGCCATTCCAGTGTCCCATTACTTGGCTGTTTCTCCACATTAACCATAAATACTGTAATGTTCATACTGCTTTATGCTTTATTCTACAATTATTTAAATTTCATTTAAAACTATTATTTTACATTTTATAGCACAAACACTCATAGACATCTGTTAAACAAAGCAATACAGCCTCACAATGCAAACAGACTTAGCATTAAAACCTCTCTGCCCTTGAAACTCACAGTCATTGAAACAGCATTCAAACCCATATTCAAAGAAAATGCATCTGGCCAGTAGCGGATAAAGTTTACCTTTGGGCTTTTTTGCAATTTATAGTCCCCTTGCATACATTTAGGACCATGCAAACATGCACGTGTCCTTTGATTCACCTTCCTGATTATATTAAATTATATTCCTTGTATAATACAGCACACTTGTTAGAGCTTGTTTTAAATTAATTGTTTTGAACAATTTTCCAGTAAGCAATGAAACAAAATGTATAAACCAATAATGACAAAACTGACCAATTCAGAACATTTTCATCATAAAAGTCTACTCAATCTTCTACAATCAACCAGTATCAGTAAATATGCACAATCTCTGCAGAAGTAAAAGTAATCTAAATAATTCCACTTTAGAGTATGGTTGCCACCTGTCCCGTTGTCAGCAGGACACTCACGGGTTGAGCCTTCTCATCCCGTTTCCCGCATTCACAGACAGTGGGACTTTAAAAGTCCTGTTTTCCACTTTTCACGCTCTTGAATTGCCGTTCCCATGGAAAAGCTGAAAATACTTCATGTTTTTCCACGGCAATGCGGCTACGTCACCAACCCGGACCTGCAGTTAGAGGAATTCCCTGCTAGGTCCGGGTGGTGTAATTCAAGCAGCAATTGGCTGCAGGGATTGGAGGGGCCTGGGATTCACCTCGAAGAGCCCAATAAAGGTCGCAGCTGTAGAGCAGTTTTGTCTTAGTGCTCTACTGCTGAGAAGGAAATACTTAAGGTCTGAAATTTCTAATCTTACTAGTGAAGCCAGCAAAGAAGCCAGCCAGCAAAAATGCAAGCCAGCCAGCCAGCAAAGAAGCCAGCCAGCCAGCCAGTAAAAAGCCAGCAAGCCAGCCAGCAAAGAAGTCAGCCAGCCAGAAAAGAAGCCAGCCAGCAAAGAAGCCAGCCTGCAAGGGAGCCTGCTAGCCAGCCTGCAAGGGAGCCTGCTAGTCAGCAAGGGAGCCTGCTAGCCAGCCAGCCCAGCCACTTGAGCAGACAGAGCCAGTCATCCAACTAGCCATTCCAGCAGGAAGGAAGCAAGCTAGCACAGCAAAAACTGTGATAGTGGTAAGTACATAACGTGGTATTTTGTGACTTTAGTTATTTAAAAAGGGAACATTGTGCTTTATTTAAGTTTTTAATGTTTAGAGGTAGATGGGGATGTAGTATGCAGTATTTAAATCTGTGCAGTGGTTATTTTGAGATATTTGAGTAGTAGTTTAAAATGGGAATATATTGTGGTTTATGTTTTTAATGTTTAGAGGTAGATGGGGGTGCAGTACGCAGTATTTAAATCTGTGCAGTGATTTTGAGTAGTAGTTTATAAAGGTATAAAACCTGTATTTATGTAATTGTTATTGTTCTTGGGGGTATGATTTGGAAGCATTACTTTTAAAAGGCTGAACTGTGTGTATAGAAGTTTTGTTTATTTCTGGTGGGGGCAGTGAAATATAAATTTAGTGTGATGTATTTCTATTGTCATAGATTTTTCTGGGTATTTTCTGTTTGCAGATAGAAAATGTTCGAGCATAGTTTGTGCTTTTTTGTGTGGAAATTTGCGCAATTTAATGCTGCTTTCAGGAAGTTAGGATATACTGTTTGGGTAATTTTTCCTGTTAGTTCTTGCAAGTCAATGTGTATGTGGTACAAGACTACCTTTTGAGGGGTAATGTTAACAGTTAATGTAGTGCATTTATTATTCTAGTAGGTAAATGTTGCCAACTTGCCAAAGCTGTTTCAAGATTGTTTTCATTTATACTTGTAAATGTGTGCATTTAATTTTTTATGAATTTTTAATAAGTTTAAAATGTCCTGCTTTGCTTGTAATGTGAATATGGGTGTGCTGCTTTTACTTGGGCCTGTTTATTGCATCGCTGTGCTGGGTAAATTGTTCTTAATTGCTATGTTTTGAGGTAAAGGAGTCCATGGAGTCTGCTGTACATTGTAGTTTATTTTATTTGTCTTGCAACAAGTATTTTTAAAAGGTAAAATGTTTATGGACTTTTTTCCTGTTTATTTTATTTATTTATTTTTTTTTGTGGATACATGCTCAGAGGTTAATGCAGTGTATTTGAGATTGTGCTAAACCATGTTGTTGTTACAGGGTAGTGTGCTTTTATAAGTAGCAAAGTTTGTATTTGTGTTTTAGTGATGTCTTCAATAAACGTACAATGTACTGTTTTCATTATAATCCGTTTACGACCAGTGCTGCTGTTGGGCATGTTCATTAATAGATCATTGCGCTGTGTAAATTAGTGCCATACATTTCTTTTAATTGCTGTGGTCAAAAGCTATATCAGGGCTATGGTATCCACTGTGTATTCTCATTAATTTTAGTGTTTTTTTTGTTCAGTGAAAATGTGGTTAACTTTTTTTTCTTGAGGGGTGGGGTGAGGTGCGGGGCATGTTCGGTGGAAAAAATAATGCATTTCATTTTCTACGAGCTGTGTTAATGTTAGTTTTCAATGACCAAAATGACCCCTACATTACCTCATTTACTATTTGGCCTTTTTCAAACTGGTTGTAATGTTAACTCTTTTCTGCTCCATTCCTCAGTTTTTCGCATACCAATGTTTTTTGAGCCAGTTCTTTTGAGAGCCAATGTTTTTCAAGCCAGTTTTTTCAAGTGCCACTGTTTTTCAAGCCATTTTTTCCGAGTGCCACTATTTTTAAGCCATTTTTTCGAGTGCCACTTTTTTTCAAGCCATTTTTTTCGAGTGCCACTGTTTTTCAAGCAAGTTTTTTCGCATGACAATGTTTTTCAATCCAGTTCTTTCACATGCCAATGTTTTTCAAGCCAGTTCTTTTGTGTTCCAATGTTTTTCGAGCCAGTTCTTTTGCGTGCCAATATTTTAAAGCCAGTTTTTTTACGTGCCAATATTTTTCAAGCCAGTTCTTTTGTGTGCCAATGTTTTTTAAGCCAGTTTTTTTACGTGCCAATGTTTTTCAAGCCAGTTCTTTTGTGTGCCAATGTTTTTTGAGCCAGTTCATTTGTGCTGTGCAGCAATATGTTACTGCACCCACTAACACAGTTTTGGTAAATATGTTGCATATCAGGCAGCAGTATGTTACTGCACCCAGTAACACAGTTTTGGTAAATATGTGGCATATAAGGCAGCAGTATGTTACTGCACCACTAACACAGTTTTGGTAACTATGTTGCATATCAGGCAGCAGTATGTTACTGCACCCACTAACACAGTTTTGGTAAATATGTTGCATATCAGGCAGCAGTATGTTACTGCACCCACTAACACAGTTTTGGTAAATATGTTGCATATCAGGCAGCAGTATGTTACTGCACCCACTAACACAGTTTTGGTAAATATGTTGCATATCAGGCAGCAGTATGTTACTGCACCCACTAACACAGTTTTGGTAAATATGTTGCATATCAGGCAGCAGTATGTTACTGCACCCACTAACACAGTTTTGGTAACTATGTTGCATATCAGGCAGCAGTATGTTACTGCACCCACTAACACAGTTTTGGTAACTATGTTGCATATCAGGCAGCAGTATGTTACTGCACCCACTAACACAGTTTTGGTAACTATGTTGCATATCAGGCATATCAGGCAGCAGTATGTTACTGCACCCACTAACACAGTTTTGGTAACTATGTTGCATATCAGGCAGCAGTATGTTACTGCACCCACTAACACAGTTTTGGTAACTATGTTGCATATCAGGCAGCAGTATGTTACTGCACCCACTAACACAGTTTTGGTAACTATGTTGCATATCAGGCAGCAGTATGTTACTGCACCCACTAACACAGTTTTGGTAACTATGTTGCATATCAGGCAGCAGTATGTTACTGCACCCACTAACACAGTTTTGGTAACTATGTTGCATATCAGGCAGCAGTATGTTACTGCACCCACTAACACAGTTTTGGTAAATATGTTGCATATCAGGCAGCAGTATGTTACTGCACCCACTAACACAGTTTTGGTAACTATGTTGCATATCAGGCAGCAGTATGTTACTGCACCCACTAACACAGTTTTGGTAACTATGTTGCATATCAGGCAGCAGTATGTTACTGCACCCACTAACACAGTTTTGGTAACTATGTTGCATATCAGGCAGCAGTATGTTACTGCACCCACTAACACAGTTTTGGTAACTATGTTGCATATCAGGCAGCAGTATGTTACTGCACCCACTAACACAGTTTTGGTAACTATGTTGCATTTCAGGCAGCAGTATGTTACTGCACCCACTAACACAGTTTTGGTAACTATGTTGCATATCAGGCAGCAGTATGTTACTGCACCCACTAACACAGTTTTAGTAACTATGTTGCGTTTCAGGCAGCAGTATGTTACTGCACCCACTAACACAGTTTTGGTAACTATGTTCCTTATCAGGCAGCAGTATGTTACTGCACCCACTAACACAGTTTTGGTAACTATGTTGCATATCAGGCAGCAGTATGTTACTGCACCCACTAACACAGTTTTGGTAACTATGTTGCATATCAGGCAGCAGTATGTTACTGCACCCACTAACACAGTTTTGGTAAATATGTTGCATATCAGGCAGCAGTATGTTACTGCACCCATTAACACAGTTTTGGTAACTATGTTGCATATCAGGCAGCAGTATGTTACTGCACCCACTAACACAGTTTTGGTAACTATGTTGCATATCAGGCAGCAGTATGTTACTGCACCCACTAACACAGTTTTGGTAACTATGTTGCGTTTCAGGCAGCAGTATGTTACTGCACCCACTAACACAGTTTTGGTAACTATGTTGCAAATCAGGCAGCAGTATGTTACTGCACCCACTAACACAGTTTTGGTAACTATGTTGCATATCAGGCAGCAGTATGTTACTGCACCCACTAACACAGTTTTGGTAACTATGTTATGTATCAGGTAAGTACAGATTCAAGCATGAGGAGAGCAGCAGCTTCATCACAGTCAACCAGCAGTAAGAGAATGTGCAAGTGGCAGGATGTTTGGAAAACAGAATTCGACTGGATCGAGAGATGCAGTGATGTTAAAGCGTTCTGCAAGTACTGCAAGAGAGAATTGTTAGTGACCCACGGTGGAAGAAACGATGTCGCACGACATGAGGCAAATGAACAACATACGACTGCAATTCTTCCAGCTAAATCCAGTCAACTAATGACAAAGTGGGCAAGGAACGCAAACCTTGAGGGACCAGAACTTAGGATTGTTGCAGCAGAAGCCTCTGAGGTGTTCTCTGCTATTAAGCACAATATTTCCTGTATGAGCTTGGACTCTGCAGTAAAGTTGTCCAGCCAGTTGTACAGTGACTCAGACACTGCAAAGAAACTATCTTGTGGAAGAACCAAGGCTGAAGCCAGAGTCAAAAATGTTTTGGGACTGCTCTCATTGGAATGCCTCTTGCATGACCTTCAAAAACCAGGCACTTCATTTGCAATTTCTTCAGTTGCTTCCAACAAGGGGAACATTAAATTATCTCCACTTGTTGCAAGGTATTTTTCTAAAGAAGAAGGGGTGGCGAATGGCCTTTTGGACTTCTATGAAGACCCTGATGAATCTGCACAGGCTATTTCACAGCAAATTTCCAGTATTATGGAAAGGCACTCCTTGCCCTGGAACAGCATTTCAGCTTATTGGGATGATAATGCCAGTGTGAACTATGGGAAGAAACCTGGTGTGTATACCAGATTAAAAAAAAAGTGCCCATCACTCCAGAAGGCTGTGTTGCCCACATCTTTCACAATGCAGCCAAAAAAGCTGCAGCACAACTACCATATGACGTGGAAGTATTTGTAATGAAACTTTTCAGCCACTTCTCAGGTTCTGCTACAAGGACCAGAGACTTGAAAGACTTCTTTGAGTTTTGTGGCATGGAATTTGAGATTCTGTTAAGACATGTGCCAACAAGGTGGCTGTCACTACTCCCAGCCATTGAAAGTGTAGTGAAAACTCTCCCAGTGATCCAGTCTTATTTCCTCTCCCAGGGAGAAGAGGAGACCCCCCCCCCCGGCAGATATGGCAGTACTTTTCAGCTAATGAGCATGATGAGAATGAATTGCCTACGCTGCCCCAGTACCATTTGCACTTTCTCTGTGCTGTTCTTGTTGATTTTAATGAACATATAAGTACATTAGAAAAATCAGCACTTACTGCCATGGAAACTTTTTGTGTAATGGTCTCTCTGAAGCAAAAACTGCAGGCAAGAGCTGAAGCTGCTTTCCTTGGAGGGAAACTTAGGGCATTTATGAGCACATTAGACAGCACTTCTGCTAACAAACTGAAAAGAGACTTCATTGTGTTCTTGGAGACAGCAGTGAAATACCTGGAACAGTGGTTTGATTATACTGAAAGCAACTACTTGTTTACATTGTCTAAATTATCTCTAAATGAGCCCTTTGCTTTCAGTGACTTACTTAATGTGACCACTGCCCTGAGTTTGCAGGATGTAGATGAAGACTATCTTTTTAGGGACTACTTGGCAATTAGGCCCTTTCTCGAACAGTTATGTAACACAAGCTTGACACCAGGAGAGAAGTGGCTGAAACTTTTCAAAGAAAGGCCTGAACTGACTACACTATATCCGGTAATTGCTAGAGTTTTATCTATACCGACCTCAAATGCATTTGCAGAAAGAGTTTTTTCTTTGGTGAAAGGTAAATGGACAGATGTGCGAAACCAATGTAGTGTGGACTTGTTAAAAGCCAAACTAATGATGACTGTAAATTACCGGATGAAATGTTGTGACTTTTACTCAAATATTGTTTCAAATCGGGCCCTTCTTCAAGCCATAAAGTCAAATTCAAAATACGCTTTAAAAAAAAAAAAGTGATTTAGTACACTTTGTGCAGTATAAAGTACTAGGGTGCAGTTTGTAATTTTGTGTTTTTCTTTGCTTTAGCTTTAATTTGCTAGTGTGCAGTATGTAGTACTAGGGTACAGTATGTAGTTTTGTGTTTTTTCTTTGCTTTAGCTTTAATTGACAATAACAAGTCTTAATTTTATACTTGGCTTGTATGTGGTATGTAGATTTTTTTAAGTTTTCTTTCTGAATTGTCATGGTTGGTTTATTATTTTTTTTACTTTTTAAAGAAACAAGTATCTGTTTAATGAGTAGTGTGTTTTTTTATTCCTTTAAAGTTTATTTACTGTTACAACTGAGTAATGTGTTTTTTTGCAGTAATAGTTCACTTCATTTAAATGGTTTGAGTTTTCAATATGCTGTAATGTCACAATGTTGTATCCATAACTGTAATACTGCATCTTTTTTAACACCTCTGGTGATGTTGTGGTGGGGTGTGGCCAGTGTCATATTGGTCACACCCCATGTCATTTTGGTCACACCCCCATGCCCCACTTTGGCCTTGTTAAAAGGTGGCAACCCTACTTTAGAGAGATCTGTAAGTAATGAAGAGGTTGCTGCTAGCAAACAGCTTTATATTTCATTGTTTCATCTGCAAATAAAGTGCCTGTTGCCCTTGAAAACTAATGTCTATGTTACATAAAAATGATAAGCTAGTAATATTGCAATAGGGAATGGATGTCAAACCGATAACAGGTTCCTAGTTACCAGGTATCTCCTCCAAAGGAAGACATTCTCAGGACTTCAGCATCCACCCCATTTAAAGTACAACACAGTATCAGCAATATATCTATACACTGCGGGAGTAGAACCCACAGGCCTTCTGCATCAAAAGCAAGTAAATACCTGTTGTGCTACCTCACCTCCACCAAAATATGGATGGCTAACAACCATTTAGCATTAAATCCCAAAAAAATTAACTAGTCCTATTTACCCCTAAGAAATCCTGCACCATAAGTGCAGATGCTTTCACTATCCTCTCCCATGACAACACCTCTATAGAAGTTGTCTCACATACTAAACATTTAGGAATTATCATTGACCAACAGCTATCCTTCAACATGCACATACAAAATATTCCTCAATTACTATTCCAAACTAGCCCTTGCCTCCTCTTTCCTGCTCCCCTCTCATCTCTATGATGCTCCTCATTTCACCAGCATTCATAACAGTCTTAAATCCAAACTACATTCATGCTATAGTAAAATTTGTTACCAATGGGAAGCCCTTATCTCACCACTGCACCTCTCTTAGACTACTGAGCTGGCTAGAACTACCTCATCACCTCACATATATTCAACTAACTACTGTCCATAAACTAATAAACAATCCATCCATTTGCCCAGCCCTATCAAACCTATTTACTCCATACCACCCTAATAGGCCTCTCCACTCAGAAAAACAAACACTCCTACAGGTAGATAAACCCAATCTCACCACTGGACAATGGCTCCACTCCTTTGCTACTGCTAAACTATGGAACTCTCTCCCACCCTCTCTTAGAGCTACTAGCAATAAAACTGTCTTTAAAAAATTCCTGAAACATCATCTCTCCTCCCACTGGCAATGCCCCTGTGCTAACTCCTCACAACCCATAACCTGACTTCTGTTGCTTCCCTTCCACCTCTCCATGTTTACCTCCTTTCTCCCCTCTCCACCTCCAGTACCATCGCCATTATGTCCTGAACAAATAAACAGTTCTCTGTGCGCTTTACAAATGTATGGTGACTGTCAGTCTAATCTGCAACTCTCATCAAATTGTATATAGTGCATTGTTAACTGATCTTTAAAAGTTTAATCTGACATATTTGCTAGCTTATGTTTTATCACTGTAAATGTTATCTTATCTCTAACAAATTGTAAGCATTGTATTGTTACTGTGATTTATCAGATTGCACGTATTTGTATCTGTATGGAGATTTTCTCCCCGGGCCTCCACTGAAAATGGGCACTTTTTGGCCCAGTGGAACTTCCCGGTCAACAAATGCAATACATAAATAATGCTGCCAACGCAAACAGACTTAACATAAGCAACATTAAACTTCTCTTCCCCTGAAGCTCTCAGCTCCTTGTAAAATCCACATGACACTCAACTAGATCTCTCAACTTTGCAGCACAAAAATAACTGGACAAAGCCAAAGTTTATTGGGGGGGGGGGGGCAAAGGCCCAAAACCAGGGACACATTTTAAACATTGCTTATATAATCTGAGAAAGTTGCTAGAATAAAATATTTTGTGTCACCATGCATTTCCTGAAAGATATGAAGACTGAAACTTAAATGGCTATCATTATTTAGTGAATTCAGTTCTCACTAACTTGCCAGAAAACTCCAAATTTTAAGAGGAACAGACCAAAAGTATGAGCCAAATATTAGACATTTTGTGAAGATCTGGACAGTTGAGAGCTATAGTCATTCCTTGACTCACAAGTGATGACATAGGCAGAGAAGTTGGGCTCTTGTTCTTTATATCCAAGGTACAGGGTTTGAGCCTGAGTAACACATACCACCAGGTATACCAAATGGGGCATTTTACACACACACACACACACACACACACACACACACACACACAAGAATAATTACGCACACAGGAAGCAGGAATAATTACACACAAAAGAAGCAGGAATAATTACACACAAAAGAAGCAAGAATAATTACAAACACCAACGGCTGGAATAATTCCACACACACCAACAGCTAATAAGAAGCAGGACTAATTCCACACACGCACGAAGAGCTAATAAGAAGCAGGAATAATTCCAGCAGCAGTATGAAGCAGGAATATGCTGTACTGTGAGGACAGGATGTCTGTGCGAGAACACACGCACAG
Source organism: Protopterus annectens (assembly GCF_019279795.1). NCBI lineage: Eukaryota > Metazoa > Chordata > Ceratodontiformes > Protopteridae > Protopterus > Protopterus annectens. Next base: position 5,846,387 of record NC_056736.1, on the reverse strand, counting down.
ATGTGATGCGACTGGACCAGCTATGGGACCATTCTTAAAGAAGAACAACGCCCTTAAAAACAATTTTATTTCCTGCTTCATGTGTGTGTGTGTGTGTGTGTGTGTGTGTGTGTGTGTGTGTGTGTGTGCGTGTGTGTCTGTGTGTGTGTGTGTCCGTGTAAAATTATTCCTGCTTCATATGTGTGTGTGTTTGAAAAATGTCCCAGTTAGGTATTCCTGGTGGTTAGTGTTACTCAGGCTCAAACCCAGTACCTTGGATACAAGAGCCCAACTTCTGTACTGCTACCACCAGTTGTGAGTCAAGGAGTTGGGTCCATAGCTCTCAGCTGTTCAGAGTTTCACAAAATGTCTAGAATATTTGGCTCATACTTTTGGTCTGTTTTTCTTAAAATTTGTGGTTTTCTGGCAAGTTGGTGAGAACTGAATTAACTAAATAATGATAGCCGTTTTAGTTTCAGTCTTCCTATCTTCAAGAAATGCTTGGTAACACAACATATTTTATTCTAGCAACTTTGTAAGATTATACAAGCAATGTTTAAAATGTGTCCCTGGTTTTGGGCCTTTGACCCCCCTAAACTTTGGCTTTTTCCATATTTCTTGTGCTGCAAAGTAGAGAGATATAGCTGAGTGTCAAGTGTTTTTTTACAAGGAGCTGAGAACTTCAGGGGAAGAGACGTTTAGCACTGCTTAAGCCAAGTCTACTTGCATTGTTAGTAATATAGCAGGTAGTATACTTGCTTTTGATGCAGAAGGCTGTGGGTTTTGATCCTACAGTATGTAGATAGATTGCTGATATTGTACTGTGTTGCACTTTAGAGAGGCTGGATGCTGCAGTCCTGATAATTTCTTCCTTTGGATGAGATACCTAGTAACTCTGAACCTTTTATCAGTTTTTCATCTGTTCCCTATTGCAATATTACTAGCTTATCATTTTTTTAATGTAACATAGGCAAATTATTTTTCAAGGACAACAAGCATTGTATTTGTAGATGAAACAATAAAATATAAAGTTGTTTGCTAGCAGCAACCTCTTCATTAGTTACAGATCTCTTTAAAGTGGAGTTATTTAGATGACTTTGACTTCTGCAGAGATTGTGCACATTTACTAATTGGTGGATTGTAATGACAGAAGTTTGAGTAGACTTTTATAATGGAAATGTTCTGAATTGGTCAGTTTTGTCATTATTGGTTCATACATTTTGTTTCATTGCTTACTGGAAAATTGTTCAAAACAATGAATTTAAAACATGTTCTAACAAGTGTGCTGTATTATAAAAGGAATATAATTTAATACAATCAGGAAGGTGAATCAAAGAACAAGTGTGTTTGCATAGTGCTAAATACGTGCAAAGGGGCCTATGATTTCAAAAAATCCAAAGGTAAACTTTATCCACCACTGGCCAGATGCATTTTCTTTGAATGTGGGTTTCAATGCTGTTTCAATTACTGAGTTTCAAGGGCAGAGACGTTTTTATTGTGAGAGTGTATTGCTTTGTTTAGCAGATGTCTATCAGTGTTTGTGCTATAACATGTAAAATAAAAGTTTTAAATGAAATTTAAATAATCATTGTAGAAGTAAAGCATAAAACAGTATGCACATTGCAGTGTTTATGATAAATGGGGAGAAAGAGCCAAGTAATAGGACACTGGAATGGCTGTGGGGGTGCTGTATATTGGGGTGCGCCATTTGAGCATGATTTTGTGAGGGGGAGGGGTGGCAAATTCAAAGACACCCCTGGGTGGCACAAACTCTAGCTACACCACTACCCCAAATAACTACACCACTGATGCATAGAATTAAAAATAAGAAAACATCTCCAGGAATGTCTGTTTAATGAAATTTACAAGTGCTTTCATCTGCTCAGTGAGTCTTTATTGAAATTATTTGTGCAAGTAAGATACTCACATTTAAAATACTCTAACTCAGCCACATATTCCAAAGCAACAGATCTGCAATCTAAAAATGTAAAAGTAATTAGATAACATTTTAGAACAGAAAGCACTGAAATAGCATGTCATCAAAAACAGGAGGTTTGAAGAATTTAACTTTAATTATCAACGTAGTTCCGCTCTCTCTAATTTGTCTTTACATGGTCCAGATCTTACACTATTTTCAACTTTTGCCCAAAATAAATAAAACATATGTACTGAATAAAAAAAAAACTGTGGCAAGCAGCATTCTACAGATAAGTACCCACACACAGAATACTGAGCACTTAATCTAGTAACGATGCAATATTGGCATTTATTTCTAAATGCTGGTAGTATGCTACACCACACACAGGGCACCGATAGGCTTCAGACCTGATCACAAATACAGTATTATTCAGAACGTAAATGCTGGCACTGCTGATTGAACCCCTTATGTGCACCTATGGCAGGTGCCCCATCACTCCATCTAGCTAAGCCTTAGACCTATTGTACTGACAGTGCGCACAGACTCACACATACATGTATACATGCATGCATACATATATGTGTACACACACACACACACACACACACACACACACACACACACACACACACACACACACACACACACACACACACACACACAAAGCCACTGCAAATAATTTTAACCACTATGACCATTACAATAGTCTGCATGTGGGCAACCTTACTTAAATAGTTGTCTTTTTTTTTTTTCTTGTACTTCTCAACCACTGAACCTGTTTGAGGAAAGGTTATTCCATACTACCTTTGGTCTCTCAAAGGAGGTTTTCAAAAATTTTTTGCAGATTACCTGTAGCCAAAACAACGAAGGGCTTGTCAAAAACAAATAATTCAACTGCTACTACTTGTTGAAACAGGAGGTGTCTGTTTTGAGCTTAAAGTAATAAAAAATCAATGACAGCAAGTCAACAAAGTCTACCAACACTCCTTTCAAAAATGCTCAGAGAAGACATTAACTGAAATCCCTGCTATTCTTAGAAACAGGAAGGAAATATGTGTTGGAAACAGAATGGCAAACACCTTGCCTTATGTATGCCAGATCTGTTGTTGTGAGGTATTCATTGTAGAAAAAGCAGCTGCAGCTTAAGGATTCATATTTCTTTAGCACAAAGCTCAGAGCAAATTAACAGTGGCAGTATGAAGGATGTGGATTATTTAGACACAAATAACATGATCGTATAAGGGGAAAAGCACCTCAGTATGTATCACATGAAGATTACCATATAATGTTACAGAAATGATGAATTTCATACAAATGAAGCATACAAATTATGCAAATGCTATCATTAAACTTGGTGAAGAGATTCAAAAATAGACAAAATAGGAGCACTATACTGCATCATAAACTTGATCTGAACTCTGGAAATTTTTGGTGTAGAGAGCATGCTAGGAGTACCAAAGACGGATTCTGAGCAGCATGCATTATCAACCATTTTCAGAGCAATTCCCTGTGATGTTACACTTTACAGCCATCTGCATCAGTGCAAAAGGTTCCTGTAGTGTCTTATAGGTTCATAGGTGAATACAAGGCTAAACATCCTTGTGGATAATTTTAAGTCTAGCTGATTATCCCATTCGTTAAAATTACCCATACCTAGTTAAAATGTCTATATTTATATACTACCCATAGGACAGTGATTTAAGAGTAATTATGAGCCATATTGTAGGAAGATTTAGGTGCTACCTCTTTCCATTAGCAGCACAGAGAGCAGGCCTAGAGTACACTTCCTCATTCCAGTGCATAGATCCATGTTAAGTTTTAATAAGGACAGGTGTGAACCTTGTTTTATGTGGAGAGAGAGTCTGTTCCACAGTAGTGGTAACCTCTAAGAGATGTGCCACTCTCTCCAAACCATTCCGTTTAAGTAACATAAGAGGTTTACATCCCTGGAATAAGTATTTCTGATACAAACTGACTTGTGGATGTGTAGTAGGTCCATTAGTATAGGGACAGAGGATGTCTTATAAGACAGGAAGTAGTCTCCCCTTAGCAGTCTGTAGGATACTGAATGCAGTGACAATGCTTTGAGGCAGTCCATGTAAGACTTATGTCTTAGGCTCAGTATTATCTTCTTGAGGAACCTCTCTGGGCATTTGAGTTGTTGAATTTGCCAGGCCATATATATGCCAAAAGGGGCATTATAGGTGTGTACTAGGCTAATGGCCCTGGGGCCTTTACAAGCGTATCCATAAGATTACCCTGGCATAGTGCCACCCGACCTTAGTTCCCAGTGCCTTTGTCGAGTAGAGCCACTGGAGTTATCCCCGGGGTAAATATTCAATAACTGGCCTGATGAGAGCCAAGTAAAGGGGAACAATAACATACCCATACTCAGGCCTTTACCTTGACTTAAAAGCTGCATAATATAGAAGGACATTTTACCACTGTGGACACATGTTGGTCAAATGTAAAATGAATGTCCACATATGTTCCCAAATCCCAGACTACAGGGTCAACTCTTAGTGGTATATTGTCAATGTGGTAATTTCCTGGGGTAGTGTGTTTCTCAAAGGATACAAAAATTTACTTTTTGGCATTTTTTGGTCCATAGGCAACAGTTGTTTATTTGGGAGAAGCTTTCCAGCAGAATGTCCAAGTCATTTGGGGATTCAGTGACTGCTCCTAACTTGCAGTCATCCACAAACTTTGTCTGCCAGAGATCCTTAGTGTTTGCCTTTACTTCAGAAACCAAACAGTAGTGGTCCCAATACCAAGCCCTGTGAAATGCACTGGTGACTCGTCTTACTATGGAGGTAGTTTCCCATATCCTGACCTGTTGATACCTCTCTGCGAGCTAGTCGGCAATCCAATGAGTGAAACGGGTTTATTCATAGGCTCATAGGTGTTTACTAGTTTAATGACCACATGGGCCTTTTTAAACCTAAGCATGCATCTCAAATTTCTGAAAAGTTCTTGTACCCTTGATACATGTAAGCAGGTGCTTGGGAGATGAAACATTTACAAGCAGGAGCTTGGGAGATGAACCATTTACAGGTTGCTTGTGTCCATTAGCGACATAGATGCCAAGCCAGGGATGAATTCCCTGTTCCCCATCCAATTGTCCAAGTTACACTTGAATTGGGTTAGGGAGGAACTCTGCTTCACATGGATAGGGAGCCTATTCCAGAGATGGGGTAGTCTATCAGATACATGCCTGTTTTTCCAGAAGTTACTATTTATATCACATGCAAGGTTTAAGTCTTTAGAATAGGTAATTCTGGTGCTGCTTGTTTTGCTGTTATGCAAGTGGTCCATCAGAGGGGGTCTGACAATGCCCTGAATGTCAGGCATAGATCTCCCCTCAAAAGCTTGCAGGAGACAGAATACAGGGATAGGACATTGAGACAGTCTGCATAGGAAATTTTGTTTACACCCTGTATTCTTTTAGTGAGGAACCTCTATGGACATTCAATTTGTTATATATGCCTAGTTAGGTACATACCAAAGGGGGCATTGTACTCAATAATAGGTATGATGAATGTCGAATACAGTGGAACAATGACTTCCTTAGACCTATTCCTTGGACCTAGATACCATACTTTTGTTTATAAGTTGCTCAACGTAGAATGATTTCCTCATTACTGTAGACATATGATGGTCAATGGCAAGATTACTGTCTATGTGTGTCCCCAAGTCCCTGACTGCTGGGCCAACTGAGAGGGGTGCATTGTCAATATGATACTTAAAAGGAGTGGATGACTTCCCAAAGGAGACTATTATGCCTTTCTTGGCATTTAGTTTTAGTCCCTGGCTCTGACACCAGTTGTTTGTCTATGTCAGCCTTTCCTGGAGAACATTTATGTCAGAGTGGGATTCAATAACAGCTCCTAATTTACAATCATCTGCAAATTTAGTCAGCTAGAGACCACTGACATTGGCCTTGACTTCAGAAAACTGAGTGCCAAAAAGGAATGGTCCAAGGACTGATCACTGAGGGACTCCACTTGTGACTGCCTCTTTGTAGAGGTGGACTCCCCAATTCTAACTTCCTGGGTCTAGTCTATCAGTCAGTTAGCTATCCACAGGGTAACATATGTGTTTGTACCTACCCTTTTGAGTTTGTCAACAAGGCCCAAGTGGGGTATTTTATTAAATGCCTTGGCCAGGTCAAGATAGGCACTGTGAACCATTTTGCCCTGATCTCTTGCTTTGGTGAGCTTCTCAAAGAAGTCCACCAGGTTGAGTAGGCATGACCTGCTCTTGATAGAACCAAACTGGGTTAGTTTAAGTGTCTGAAGGTTTACTATATCATTATTGATCATTTCCATGACTCTTTCCATGGTTTTGAGTAGAAGAATAGTGAGACATGGGTTTGTAGTTTTCAGGGTCTGTAGATGACCCACCTTTCTGCAGAGGGATGACCATTGCTGTTCTCCATTCATGAAGCATGAAGCCTGTTAGGAGGCTACAGTTAAATAGCAATTCAAAAGGGCCTGATAGGTCATGTTTCATGCTATTTAGAAGGCATGCTGGGATATTGTCTGGGCCCATTGATCCAGTGTTCTTGGCGTTAGAGAGAGCATTAAGGACCTGTTCCCTAGTGATAGCAGGGAAGTTATATTTGACCGTATTTCCTAAGAGAAGGTTGAGGGGCAGAGAGGGGTAAAGTTGGAGTTGAATTTGTTGGCAAGTAGGTTTGCAATATCTTCTGGCTCAGTATAGGTGGCTCCATTTACAATGAGCTCTGCACACAATTTTGTATTGCCTTAGAGGCTGCGGACATAGCTAAAGAATGCCTTCTGGTTTCCCTTGGCCTGGGAGGTCAAACTTTCCATTCATAGACTTCATTTGTCCTCTCTTGTTTGTTTGTTTAGTTTACTGATGGTGTTTTCATCCTGCTAGGTGATGCACCTCCTAATTTTTGCCATGATTTATTTCCATCTGTTATACAGCCTATTGATTTTGTGATTTCAACAGAGTGGCTTGTTTTTTAAGTTAGCTCTGTACTTCTTCCTAGTGGGTACAGCTGCCTCTATGCAGCTATTAAAATACTTGTGTAGGGTTTCTGTGAACAGCTCTGAATAGGCAGCAGTGCTCTTATGGTTTATGGGGGCTTCAAATGTTACCAGGTTATCAGTTAATAGCAGGAAATTAGCCTTACAGTAGTTCCTGGATATTCCAGGTTTAGCTGGGGTTCTGAGTATTATTTTTACTTCAAAGTAGACTATTTTGTGGTCTGACCTTACCAGAGAAGACATTACACTAGGGAGTATGAAGCACTCTCCCATATTAGTGAGTACCAGATCCAGTATGGTTGCACCCCTGGTTGGTGCACTGACAATCTGTTGCATGGTTTACAAAATCCAGGAATCTCTGTGCATGTACGTTTGGTGTCATATATGATTCCCAGTTGACAGTGAGGTAATTAAAGTCACCCATGAGTATGGTATTGGGTAAAATGGTGAATGTTTCCAATAAGTTTAAATGCATGGTATCGGTTTTGTGGGTCATAGAGAGGACCTATAGCTTGCAAGGAAGTGTATTGGATTTTGCCTGTGGTAATTTGAACATGGAGTAGTTCAAGTGCATTTTCCTGTCTGACCAGTCTTGAGGTATATTTATTTTGGATGTGAATCAAGACATCTCCACATTTAGTCCATGTCTGTGTAGCAGCTGGTCTATTTGTGTGGATGGTATTATAACCTTACATTGTATATGTGCTCTCTGCAGCTTTAAACCATGTCTCAGTGACCACAGAGAAGCAGCATTCTCTAGGTTAAAGAGATCTTCTAAGGAGTGGAGGTTTATATTTAGACTCCTAATTCCAAGTTAGGGAAGTTTGCCCGCTATACTAGTGTCAAAAGCTTTGGCCAATTCTAGGTAGGTGGTATACTGCAACTTGCCTTTGTCTATTGCTTTGGTGACCATTTCAGAATAGTTTACTAGGTTTAGTTAATAAGACTTGCCTTTGACGAACTCAAACTGGGATGAGTCCATTGTTTGGAGGTTCCCTATGTCCGTATTAATTCCATGATGATTCTTTCCATGGCCTTACAAATGAGGCTGGTCAGACTTATAGGTCATTAATTAACTGGGTCATTGGATGGTCCTCCTTTGTGTAGAGGTGTGACTTGCTGCCATACATTCATTTAGTACCAATCCTGTGTAAGGTTGAGGTTGAACAGTGTTGTTATGAGTGCAGATAAAGCACGCTTTGTGATATTTAAGTTACATCCTGGGATATTAAGGCCACTGTGGCAATATTCCTGGCCTTTGACAGCTTGTTTAGGAATTGGTTCTTTGAGAAGGGGGTAAAAGTTACTGGGATATCTTGTGAGATAATAGGGGGTGAAAAATTGGTGAAATTGGATCTGAATTAATCAGCTAGTAAGTTTGCTATGTCTTCAGCTTTGGTGTAGATTATATTATTCACTGACAGTTCAGCACATTGCTGATTAGAACTCTTGAGGTGGCAAACACAGCTAAAGAAGGCTTTATAGTTGTCCTTTGCATGGGTGGCAATCTTTGCCGCAAACTTGTCTTTGGTGGTTTTGATTTATTTACTGAGTTGCTTATTTATTTTAATGATAATGGATTTAGCTTGCAGTGGGTTACTTTACTGATATCTGGCCACAATTCTCTTGTTTTTATTGTAAAGCTTGTTTGTGCTGTGGTTCCAGCAGGGATGTTTGTTTTTGGGTTAAAGTAATGCTTGTTCCTACAAGAGGTAACTGCTTCTGTGCAGTTGTTGATAATGGGTCTATATTATGATATCACATGCTCAGAAGAGAGAATGACACCTAATCAACCCCATGTAAGTGAAAGCCTATGTTGAAATCTCAGAACAGCGATTTTTTTCCAAGGGAAAAAAAATCGCTGTTCCGAGAAAAAAAACTATAAAACATTACATAATGTGGGGGGCTTTGCCCCCCACACCCCCTGACACAGGGGGCTGTGTTCCCCTACACACCCTACTTAAATATACCAAGATCGCACTACAGTGCCGAAAAGGGAAAATAGCGAAAGCAGCTAAACTAATTCTTTCCCAGGGAAAGAATTTGCTGAAAAGCCACTTCGCTATTTTGCCTTTTCGCACTTCTCAGTTCGACAAAGACACATTCAACAATCTGCATCTGCGACAGCATAATAGGGAGCTTTGACATTCTGGTACAAATTAGTGTAGTATGTTGATGCACACTCAGGGTTGTTTAATGAGTTTGGTGGGGGGACTTAAAACTTGCCTGGGTATTTTTTTAAAAGTGGGAAGTTTGCCTTAGAGACATTTCTAAAGATTTATGTCTGCTGGTATCTCAGCTTTCAATTTTCTTTCAAGTGAAGCAGTTTTAGAGTCTGACCTTGTGTCAAAAGATGATATGCACGGGGTGGAGTAGGACTCTCCCATATTAGCAATAACAAGGTCAGTGATGTTTATGCCCCTAATGGATACACTTACTAGTCATTCCAGAATATTTGCATTAACAAAGTCCAGGAATCTCTCTGCTTGTACACTGGTGATGGTGTAAGATTCCCAGTCTATAGTCAGATAGTTAAAGTCACCCAGGAAGATGATATTGGGTTTAATGCTGAGTGATTCCAGTTCTTGTAAGAAGGTTCCGTGTCTCTCTCTCTCTCTTTCTAGGCTTGTAGGTGGAGTACTATAACTGGTTATAATGTGATAAGGGACTTTACTGATGGTTAGTCAGATGTGTGGAAATGTTATTTCATTCTGCTTCATAAATAGCCTAGATGTAAAATACTTCCTGGTAAATATCCTATTCTTCCCCTCCTCCCCTCCTGTATAGTAGCTGATGTAAATGTATGGAAGGCATTATAGCCCTGTAAGGCCAGAGTACTCTTTTCTTGCACTGAAAAATTTAGAGGAGACAAGTGCAGACCACCTGTGGTGAAGCAATGTGGTCTACTGATTATGTCCTACTGTTTGGCATATATTGCACCCTCTTTGGATAACACCAAATGTTAAGCCAATTATTGAAGTTGATTATTTTTTTGCTCATATTGTGGAATCATCCTTGGAGATAGTAGAATGCTGCTCAATGTTAGGCTCATACCTACCTGGGGCACATAGTCACAGAACTCCATCGCGTCTGTCTTCATATAGTCCAGGAACATATGTCTCAATCATTAACTCCCACATGCACTAGGACAAAGTCATTCTGCTACTTGCTGTCTTTAAAGACTTGAGTACATGCATGATATAATGGATCCTGGTACCAAACAAGCAACTAACTGGTACCATTTCCCTGCTCAGCCAGCTAAGAAGTACATCTGTCTGTCTTACAATTGAGACTCCTATGACTGGAAATTTTTTTTGGGGAAGATGTTTGCCTTATGGACTTAACTTCTTAGACTTTGGGATTCCTAGTGTTATGTAAGATGGCATGCTTTGCAGTCAGAGTGTTGCTGAGAGTGTTTAATGTTTGTTACGCTTTGGTGGTCATACTGGTTTAGTTTAGGCAAGCTGGTCTAAAAAAACTTCAGCATATGATGTATTATGTGCTGGATGAGTGTCATGGTGAGTTGTTTTGTGTGGTGCACTGCTGACAATACTGATGTCTTGGTTGCTTATGTGTGAGATTTTGTCCTCCAAGGACATTATACAAGTATATTTCTCAGACACAGAATTATGCTGTTTAAGTACTAGGGTATCATCAGACACCATGAGACAGTTCTTACATTGTATCAAGCTACCCACCTTAATCAATCTGTCTAGAGATGTTGCGAACAAGTGCTGGTTCATGCTTTTGACAGGAGTGATGTTGGGGACAGGGGTCTATACTGTTGCAGGAGGTAGTTGGTTTAGCTCTTATTTGCAGGGTATAATGTATCCGATGGTAGCACCAGCTGGGTTTGGATGTTTATGCAGACAGCTTAAATTTAGTATTCTTAGGCTAGCTGTTGTTTACTGCAGCTTAGAATATCTTAAATGCACTTAGTGCAGATTAATGCAGCCACAAAATTAGAGAACTGAGGCTCACTTGATTTAGTAAGGCTTTATATAGAGAAAAAGCTCTTGTACAAACAAGCCAGTATAGACTGAGTCCAATGCAAGCAGTGTGCAGAACATAACTCAACACAGCGTTTTTCTTCTTCTTCTTCTTCTTTTTCTTCTTCTTCTCTTTTTGTAGAAAAATACTGTTTGAAATTCTTGGAACACATCAAAATCAGTGCAGCTGTATTCAAAGTGTTCAGGGTCTAACATGTTGTCCCGAGTCTTGATTCAAATACTCTGGATGAGAACTGCTCAGAGTAAGTTGTAGGGAGAGGAGCTGTACCAGCACCTCACAGATCAGGTTATACTGAATTAATACTGGATGAATATGGAGGACATATGAAACCTAGCTGACGTGTCACTCACTAAAGAAATCAAGGGGCTGCATAGTTTATTCCCCTAATGGACACAAAACTATGTCTGATGTTAAACATCTTCACTAGAGGGACCTTCCGTGCACACATTAGGTGTACTGCAGATATCATCTTCTCATATTCCACACAAGTTTCTGATTCACCAGGAATGCATAGAAGAGAACTATGACTATGTTTGGCATTTTTATCTTAGCCCAATTATCTGAGGTTTTGGCTGTCATAGACTACACACACATTGCCAACAAGGTCCCATCTGATCCATAAGGATTGGGATACATTAATAGGATGGAGCTGTATGCCCTGGAATGCTGGGCGGTACATAATGCCTAATGCATTATATATAACCTGTCCCTGCATCATGCTGAAAGTTCCCATGTTTCATACATACTAAACATGGATAATCAATATCAGCAGTTCTTGCCATGGGAATTCCCACTGGGTCATCTAGTCTGTTGGTACTCACATAGGAGGGATACACAAGGCTATATAAATGCACACCCCAAACAGGCTGGCAGCATACCACATACAATGGTGTGACTATTGTGTGTTTTTGATGATGGCAGATATACTTAGGAGCCATGGATATTGAGCCCCATCCACAACACCTGGGCCATGGCAGAAATGCTGTGCAGCACAGCTACAGCAAAAACACAATGTTATGGAACACATGCAGGGAAAACTGAAGGGATGATTCCATTGTCTTAACACATCAGGCAGTACAATGGTATGTGTGCTAAATACGTGAAGGAAAATCTTTGGGGAATGTGCACAGCACTGCAGAAAGAGTCATAGCAGCAAGGAGACATCTTAGCATGGCCCACCAGAGCAATAGGACCACCAGTGGAAGAGCAAAGTATAGAGAGTGGAGATGTGAGGTGGAAGCAGGAGTAATACATTGTAGCACTGTCAAAGAGGTGACATCTTGTCCACAGCTATAGGCCATGACAATTACAACAATGATTAAAATAAGGCATGTATATGGCATCCAGGTTGTGCAATGCAGTATTGTTATCAGCTGTGCTCTGTATTAGACATAACCATACCTGCACAGCTATGGGCTTGGACAGTACACAGTGACCATGACTTGCACAGGTGATTGAGGTACAGTGATAAATGGATACAGCATTGTAAATATGGGGTAGGGACATGAGATATGAATTCTGTAGTCACTTAGTTTGCTAGTAGGTTGTAAGAATTCAGGGATCTCGTCTCCCAGTGGTGGGGTTGTGCTGTTTGTCATGACCATTGACAATATCCACTGTGCTGGCATGAGACATCATGACATGGAAGGTGGGAAGGTGTAGAGATATGAGATCAAGTGTTTTCAACATGATGAAGCATTCAGTGACAACCTATAGAGCTTTGTTTGCTTTGCTTGTCATAAGCTGGACAGCAGCCATGACCAAGCATGTCACTCTGTGTGCCCTGAGGTGGTAATAAAGATGTAGAAAATGGGACTGTACAGAAATAGAATGGCAAGGGCTCCCAGGTGTTAAGACAGAAGATCATCACTGCAAATGAGCATGAGAAGGCTAACAGCCGAGTCTGGCAGCCTATGCAGCCATAACCGACAATGAAGCTAACTCAGCAGCAATCTGTGCAGTTAGTATAGGGAAGGCATATGCTTAGCCACCTTGCATCTGGACTCTACCTCTGCAAGGAATGCAGAGCAGTTACTATGTAGCTCATTGAAGCACTCATGGTGGGGACATTTACAACCCAACTCCAAAGCAGCAACATCTTCTCTCTGTCTATATACATTCATTCTTTTTAATTTCTCCAAGACTTTTGGGTTTCTAATACCATGGTAGGAATTGGCCCCAGAAAAGTAGGATTAAAGTTCATGAAATACATATTGTTTCAGTCTTTGATGTTAGCCAATACTGCTCTTCTCAGCACCCACAATGTGCCCAGACACTACTCCTTCTGCAGTTTATATGAAGTTAACATATCTGAATATGACTGTAAATTATTTTCATGAGACCTGTTGTTCCTACTACTATTGGAACTGTCTGGATATCCTTCTTCCATATTGCCCTTGTCTCTTCCTGCACAGCCTGGTATTTATGACTTTGTGTCTGTCTGTATGCAAGACACTGTAATCACTGGGTGTAACAGTTTCATTGATCAATGCTACTGGTTTATTCTTTTTTTGGCCTACCATATCTGCTTGTCTCACATCTATTTTTTGAACTGCTGGTAATGGATGATCCAATGTGAAAAACTTCATCATTTTCTATAATACTTTGTGCCTCATGTTTCCAATGCTTTTCAGCTCCTTCAATATTGTAATGTTTGCACAATCCCCAATGCAATAGTCTTGCCACATTATTATGCCTTTCAGTACACAGGCCTTCTGCCATTAGTGTATCACACCCAGCAATAAGATATGCAACTGTTTTCAATTCAGATTTACAGAAGGTCTGCTTTTCCAACATGTTCAATGGATTTTGTAAACCAACATGTATGTAGTCCACTATCCTGGGCTGCCAATATTAACCTTTAATCTTTCAGTTTAAATGCAACCATACTTGTATTAAATCCTGATCAACATGAGGTATGTTGCAGGAGTTTTCTGCACTTGTAACTATATTTATGCATTTTACTCATTTCTAGCTTGGTAACCTGATTCTTCACCTTATATTCTTTCATTCTTTCGTTTGTTTTTTAGTGCATTCAATTGCTGCCTGATTTTTATCTCCTTCTCATTTGGCTTCCATTCCTGCTCATCATCAATGTGTTTTTGCTAAACTAAGCAAGGAAATCATCTTAGACTTGTTCTCTTTATGTTTTAAAACTTTCTTGATGTTTGGATCTTGCAAGAGCAGCAAATATGTATGCAGTCATACAATTGTAGATCTATACGTGTAATGAGTTTCATCGAGGCCCATACCTCCTTCAGAATGGAGAATATACAGTCTTGGTATACACTAATTTGTATATATCATTTGATAAGCATGAAGCATATTTCTTGTTTTCCTGTCCAAATGATCCAGTACCTTTTGAGGCCAGTCAGTTACAGGAAGAGTAAATTGATTTATAGCTTGGACTTTGTTCCTAGATGTCAGAGCTGTTTTCAGTATAAATTTTAGTCTTCTAAAATACTCCTTACGGAGTTTTCTTCACATTTATGCAAGTTTTATTGTTGATTCTTCATCAATTCTCAAATATTTATACACACTCTCATGCTCAAGTTCTTTTATATCACATTCCTGTTGGGGACTGATATTTTGTTTTGGTGCTGTAGATTTCCTGCTTTAAAGGTTGCTTTTGCAGATTTATCAAGACCAAATGGCATTCTTATATCATCTGAGAAAGTGCATAGGGAAGGTATATGTCCAGCCATATTGCATGTGGACCCTCCCTCTGAATGGCATGCAGAGGCAGATCTGAGAGCAATTACTATGTATCTTATTGAAGCACTCATGGAGGGGACATTTACCACCCAACATCAGAGTAGCAGCATCTTCTCTCTGTCTATATGCACCATGTGACTGTGGAGATATGTTTCATTATCACACAATTCACAGAGTGTTACCACAATATCTTCAGTGCTGTTGTTTGCAATTGTCTGTGTCTGAATCACTGACTTGCACATCTTTTGATTTATGCAGAGTTCTGCATCCAAATAAGGGTTTGATGTAGAGTCAGAGTGGCACTTTGAAACTGCCCCACCTCCCCTATGGTGGATATATGCACAGGGACTTGTTGTGAGTGTTGGTGATACAGGTAAGCCTTCCCGCAGTAGTGCTGCAGACAGTACTACAACATCAATGGACTCTGCAATGTGCACATTACTATCATTGTTAACCACAGGAGACTAGCCATATCAGGGATGTATTGTTCCACTGTGCTGGTCAGTCCACTGGTAGAACCTCTGAAAACATGAGCACTTGATACTTTTGGCAGCACTCACACATATACCTATACTTCACCACGGGATGCATACTGATAGACAACAGAACATACGTATAGGATATGGAGACATACATAACTGAGGTGGAAGTTGTTGCAGTTGCTGACTAGAGGTATCTGAAAGGAGATTTGGACAGAAAATCCTTGGTGAATCAGTCTCATTATACATGCAGAATGTTTGGTTTTGTACTAGATGGTAGTAAGCTGGTGTGTCCCATACTGACACTCTGGGTGGCCACTGCAAACCCAGTTGCCACATTCATGCCACCCTCAGTTATGAGGGTCTACTTGCCCAATGCTGGGATAGCAGGAGATTCACCATCTTAATGAGCTGCTTCTGTGTTAGTGATCTTCTTCCACTGGTGGACTTCTCCTTGGAAATATCTTGTACCTTGTTTTTTACATAAAACATCACATCAGTTACCCTTTACTGCACTTGGTTGCAAAAATGCATTATTGCCACCCACAGCATTCACACTCTGCACCACTATCTGCCTCAGCTGATCCCAGTGCATCTCATCTGGGGAACCTTTACCTAAAATGTACATGTCATGTATGCAGAAGGCCTGAAGTAACACTTCTGTCCCCTTGTTAGTGAACTTTTCCAGCTATTATCTCTTTCAGGGGACCATGGCAAACTGTGTACATCTGTAGGATACATGTCAGTGAATGGATGGGTCATGCAGTCTGTGGAAATCATCTGTCTATGCCACTAATTCCTTTCCCTTCCTCCCGTTCTGTAGCAGGTTAGCATACCTCTGTACTGCTGTTCACAACTCAGCAGCTTCCATTGCTACTGTGGGCATAGCCTCCCTAGACTCCTTCCTGCATCTGCATATTGGACACATGCAGTGATATACACATATTTTATAATGCTCTTTTTCTTAAAATGTGTTCTCATGCCTACCCATATGTGCAGTGGTCTTTGTGTCCCTTGTTTTCTGTCCCACACTAGGTGCCTCATGTCCAGAGTCTGCACCACTATGACAGCTACACATGACAGTGTCATACCAGGTCATTACTTACTCTGTGTTCTGAAACACACACTACAGATGTTGATTACATTGTTAAGGAACATTACCAGGTGGAGTTTCTGCCTTCACTATTTTTAAATACATTTTACAGAGTTACTATGTAAAGCCCATTACTCAACATATTTTTATCTGTAGTCATTCTCATACAAAACAAAGTTCATATTTTACATCATACTAGTAAGATCATTGTAGCATGGCTGTTATGCTAATGAGTCACATTACTGACACTGTCTAGGAATTGCACTGGTAATGTAATGTGTTACCCAGCTTATCTGGCAGTACATATGCTTGGCATGGCTCCAGGGAAGTATGTGACCAGTATTTTCATGCACACAGTGTGTGTGGAGCTTACCCAGCTTATCTTATGTTTGGCATGGCTCCAGGGAAGTATGTGACCAGTATTTTCATGCACACAGTGTGTGTGGAGCTGTAGTACTATAGCACTGCAGTACAAAGCTTTGGTATCAACAGTGTTGTGTTATGCTGCAAATCACATAATATTAAAATGCGCAGCTGTTTATAATGGGTTACCATTGTGCTCCTCAAGAGAACTGGTGCAGTACCCAGGACCTCCTCATGCTCTCTGAACTGCAGGAATAATGCAAGATGTGACAGGGAGAACAAGATATTCTTGTTTTCATTGTACAGAATATACAGTGAAGATCTGCTGGGATAACATGCTGGCAAATCATGCAAGACAGAAGCCTGGAACTAGCTTTCCAAAAGTGGTAAGTGATGCCATTGGCATCAGTACTGTGGTGAGAAATTTTGGCATCAGTACAGTGACCCACAACATCAACAACTTTACCTTCTTCAGTGGTAGAATGCAGAAGGTATTGTGAGAAATGTGGGCATGTATTGTAAGCATTTTCCTTTTAAATTTGTAACTGAAATATCATTTAATCTTCAATGCTTTGCAAATATTTACTGTCACAAGTATTTCTGTCAGGTTACTTTTATGTTAATTATTTTTAAAGTAAATTGTTAATTAAGAACAGTGTTCATTTCATGACTGTATCTGTAAGACACTATGTTACTGGAATGCTCTGTATCTCTAAGACACTATGGCACTGGAATGCGCTGCATCTCAAAGACACTATGGCACTGGGATGCATGGCATCTCTAAGACACTATGGCACTGGAATGCGTTGCATCTCTAAGACACTATGGCATGGGAATGCGTGCATCTCTAAGACACTATGGCACTGGAATGCATGCATCTTTAAGACGCTATGGCACAGGAATGTGTTGCATCTCTAAGACACTATGGCATTGGAATGTGTTGCATCTCTATGACACTACGGCATTGGCATGCATTGCATCTCTAAGACACTATGGCACTGGAATGCGTTGCATCTCTAAGACACTAATGCACTGGAATGTGTTGCATCTCTAAGACACTATGGCATTGGAATGTGTTGCATCTCTAAGACACTATGACATTGGAATGCGTGCATCTCTAAGACACTATGGCACTGCAATGTGTTGCATCTCTAAGACTCTATGACACTGCAATGTGTTGCATCTCTAAGACACTATGGCACTGGAATGCATTGCATCTCTAAGACACTATGGCACTGGAATGCATTGCATCTCTACGACAATATGGCATTGCATCTCTAAGACACTATGGCACTGGAATGCATTGCATCTCTAAGACACTATGGCATTGGAATGCGTTGCATCTCTAAGACACTATGGCACTGGAATGCATTGCATCTCTAAGACACTATGTCACTGAAATGCATTGCATCTCTAAGTCACTATAGCACTGGAATACGTTGCATCTCTAAGACACTATGGTACTGGAATGCATGTTTTCTAAAGCTGCAGCACATGAACAGATCAGAACGTGCATGTGTTAACTACAACTATTGGTTTGGGAATAACCCACCATTTTGTACTTCAGCAGTTCACTCACCTAGTTGCATTTAATGTTGGGAATTAGGATATACGGCAAGCTGGATCATACACTGGATGTGTTGTCCATCAAGAACAGTAAATTAAGAAATAACTTAAAATCATAATGCTATTATATTCTTGCAGTGAATGAAGTGTCATAATTATGCTAAAAAATAGCCAAATTACAACCTGGTTTAGCGCTGTTATAGTGCAAGACCCTCCTACCCCCAGTGCCTTGTTAAGGACGAGTCTGCACTAAAAGCAGATGGTGCTGACCAATAAACAGCAGCAGCGGCTAGAAACAGCTTTGTTTCAGCTCATGCTTCTACCTGCTGGCTGCTAAACTATACAAGGAATTTTGTATTAAGCAGCTTTCCTTACATAGGGAATACATAATGACATCAACCTCTCCTGCACTGCTTTACTGACTTTAAAGTCAACACAATGCATTGTGTGTGTTTTTTTTTACATATTACATTATGACTAATTTGTAGTACATGAAGAAGATAAATCTCCTTCAATACAAACAATTATGATCAGACCTCCAGTCTACAGATTGTGTGGTTGCAACATGAATGCCAGGATTCACCTCTTGAGGTTCGCACTTAAGGTGTATTTGTTGGCAGCCATGTCATGAATACATAATACGTAAGTTACAATTTATGACCTTATCATTATCCTCTGTATTAGAATCTCATCCGACACTTATAAGGTCTGTGAGACTTAAAGCAACATAAGAGAATTGCTGCATAAACACATTTAAAAGAGAGGTACATTCTACCATTATCAGCCTTTCTCTTTTTCAGGAAAAAAAAACAAAAAAACACTATTTGCAATACTTTACAGGACAAGTGGAAAGCTGGGCTGTATGTCCAAAACTAAACTACAAACTTCATAGCGTGTTGCAATCAGACAAGTTGAGATATTTCTTAGTTACACAAATGTATGTTAATTATTTCCTGCATGGAACAATCTGGGTTTGTTTTCCTTAAAATTAGCAAAATTAATATGAAATAATTTACTGAATTTTAGAGCAAAAAAAAGTAAATGTGACCTTAAAAGTAAGGGAAGGGTACTGCTAAAATGAGAAACCAGAATAAATGAGGATGCATCAACAATGCTTTTTATTGCAGGTTGCAACAATGTATCATGACACATAGGTGTTCTGCATTTCTGTGAAAGCAAGAGTGCAGTGTCCTAGCCTGTTTGTATTTTAATGTTGTTTTTTCAGTATATGATGTCATTTTATTAAAAACAGCTTGCGTCTACACATACGTGCCCTTCAGCAATAAACAAACAAATAAATAAGAACTCATGTCTTATGCAGATTTAAAGGTCATGATATGCACGTTTGTGTATGAAATGGCAAAGGTCTTGCTTTATATACTGGGTGAATTGCATATATATTTCAGTTTTCATTCATGTACACCTTCACTTGAATTTGGCATACAAAATGAGGTCAGCTGGTTTAACACCTCCATCCCCCCACAAAATGAAAATCTCTGCACATGGATTCATGGTGAAGGGCATTCTGCTGGCACAAACTGAATGTGTTACAGATAAATGGGGAAAGATATGTATCGTGAAAACATTTCATCACTCTTCTCAGTTTATAGTGACCCTTAGCCACAAATTACTTGAATGACACACCAGAGTCCAAACATGTAATTTCATCAAAATCAACAAGATATGATCTTCAAAACCTTTTGATCAGCATAAGGACAAACTGATGTCCTTGGCTTTCTAGACATTTGGATTTGACGTACAGAAGTTAACTATCTGTCTGTCTCTAAGTAGCAGCAGAGGGGCATTATAAATAATTAAGTAGAAATGTGTTACCCTTTCACCAAATGTATTTCTGATGTTGTACTTTCTAAGCCTCCATTAAGGAATCCCTTGATTAAATTTTAAAGTCTTAAATAAGTTGAAGTGTAGCAGGCACAGGATGTGAAGTACAGAGCAAGAGCTTTGTATGGAAAAGTCATATTCTCTCAGGGAGCAGAAAACTAATGGCAAGTATTTAGTATGCAGTCCCCTGACTCCTTCCGAGACACAGTGATAGAGATTTGATTACTGACTCTGTAGTCAATGCTTGTAGGTCAATAAATTCCTTAAATAGTTGATGGCAAAGGTGCTGAAGTTTATTTTCTCTCCAAGACATCAGTAATTGTTTAAGTTTTATTTATTTGCATCTGTAAAATAAATGTGGTAATAATACTGGTCTTGTGTGTTACATAAACTCTTGTTAAAAGTAATGAACATGGGGAAGTCTTCCCATTTTAATATGTTCCTTTGTTATATGCAGCCTGTTTTGTGTCCCTAATGATTTCATCAGAGGATGTCACAGCAGGGCTGATGGATGGCTTTGGGAATTGATGTTTTCTGCTGTTTGTGTTGTTAATAGGAAACCTACTTGGGCAGCATTCTTCCTATACTATACATAGTTTGCAGATTGTTATATCTGTCTAGCTATTATACTTAGCTAGAAATTTTGAATCAGGTTAAGGCACAGAACAACTTCCAAAAGGAGGAAATGGTATAATAAAAGCATGGCATAATCTTAAAATCTATACTTTGCAGAATAAGGAGTCTATGAACAATAGATGACTTTAAGGTATTACTAGATGAGCGAGTATGCGGTGGTGCAGCGGTAGTGTTGTCGCCTCACCGTAAGAGGTTCTCCTGTTCGATTCTCAGCTGGAGCACCTTCTGTGTTGAGTCTGCATGTCCTCCCCGCAGTCGAGTGGTGTTCGAAAGACATGTGTGAATGGGCGTGCCTTTGTTGAAGGTTGGGCATCGAGCTAGCACCTTAAAAATCTACCAATCCTTAGTGGACCGGAGTTCCGCTGTGGCGACCCCTAACTGGGAAAAGCCGAAAGAAGAAGAACAACTAGATGAGAGAGAGTAATTGTGGAAAGGTTAATATGGGGTCATAATGGCAGGCCATACAGAGTTCTTTTAGGGCTCAAAGTCCTGAATTTAGCTGTACTCTTTCACTATCCATTTTTTTAATAATTTCCTTCCCTTTTTCACTCCATTACTGTCCATGTAGTTGTTTAGCACTGTAATATCCATTACATGCCCCCTATTTGTTATTTCTACTTGAAAGTGGGCAGGCCAAGATCTACATCCTCTCTGTTTTAATACATATGCATATGGTTCTGTAGTAGTAGTAGCTTTATTTCTTTTTACCCCATGTCATCTTGCCCCATTTTGGTGGAGGTTTTGCCACTAGAGCTACTCACAGAATTCTAATCATGAGGGCATGTAAGAGTGCTGCTATTACCAACTCCCTGCTATATCTGCAGCTCCCATTCAAAACCATTATATCATGCCAGCGTTTTGCAATATCTGACTTCTACTCCAGAATAGCTAGAACATTAGCTGTTTAAACAGAAAACAGAGGACTTGTACAGAAACATTGTGTGTATAACTTTCAGAATTTCTCTAGAATACTCTGGTGACATGGAAGTTACTCTCCTCTCCTCAACCCCCTTATCCATTTTTCCTAAGAGAGATGAGTGTGCATAACTCCTGAAACAAAATTCAGATTTTGAGGTATGGGTTATAAAATAATGCTCACAAAAAGTGTCATAACTTGCTGCTGTAAGTTTTTTTCTTAAAGGATTCCGCCATAGCAATGATCCAGGCAGCTTGGGTTTTATTAGTTGTCCCTGCACGAGTAGATATAGATGAGTGAAGAATTTATGCACCTCATCTCTTTCAGGAAAAAAAAGTATGAGGCATGTGAGGAGAGGTGTGTAGCTGCCATGTTGCCAGGGTATTCTACAGAAAATGGCAAATTGCACAACAAGTAGCTGAGGGATGGGACCACAGACAAGATGATGTGCTACAATGCTATTGGTTCGTAGCTTCTTGTTTCTCACTGCATACTTCTAAGAGGGCATGGTTTTAGATAGGCATGTCATCAAAGAGTTGAGAATATTTACCTCACAAGGTTTGTACACCAGTAGTTGAACCTGGAACCAACAGTGGGGTGGGAGTAGGATGGGTTAATAACACAATACCCATCCAAAGTATGACAGTCTCTCACTCAATAGCCTTACTCTTGTTCCTAGTGGTCACATGAAACATAATTGGACATTTCTATACCTGGGAAGGAAAGCTGAAAGTCAGCAAATGAGGACATGAGAAAAAAAAAAGAAAATTAAAACACCCGTGATACTCAGTACAGTGCTTGGTAAATACGAAAAGGTGCCTAGTCTAGTCTGTGAATCTTACAAAGCTCAGGTTCATGTCACTCTTGTGGACAGTATGCTCTTGAAACAATAGGATTACAACATACAATGAGCACAGCCATTATTTTATCTTAGGTCCAGTTTTGGTTGTCAGACAGAATACAGAGAGCAGCAGATCCTACAGGCCGGAAAATTTGTAACATAAGTTCAAATTATTTGCTTAGGGACCACATTAGTTTCATGAAACTATTTCACTCCAGTGAAAGGAATCAAAGGACAGGACACATTTTCCTTCTTTGAAGTCGCACAGTGATGAAATCAATCAAGTGAAAATGTCTCATCATTGCTAAGGCGATACAGGAAACTAACAGATCCATCTTTCCCATACTAGGCAGGCATGAGGATTAGGTGGATGGTTCATTAAGTGTTTTAATCCATGTCTCCTTTCTATCATATAACGAAGAGAGATAATCTAACACTCTGCTGGCATTTGACATTGTTAAACTGCATTACAGTCACTAATCAAGACAGAGTCTTTGAGTTTCTATTAAATCTTTCTTTATCAACAAGCAATCTGTATTTTTTCATTTAACTGAATTATAGATAGGCATACTGGCAGTGGTGAATAAGGGGGTGCACACAGATTCCATGGATAGTTATTATGCTTTCCAGCCTGTTAATACCCCAAAACCAACAGACTGTATTTTATTTAGGGCTTGCAGACCCTGTCAAGCCAATTAATCAAAGACTGTAGTCAATTACTCTAGGCCACAGCTATGAAATGATTTCCTTGGTGAGGCCTGTTGTATGCTCCATTTCTCACAATTTTGCAGTTGACCAATTACTCCCTTGGAACCCTGATTTACAAACCACAGTTGAAAAACATTTTTGTTCATTTAGATGAACCTATAATTTAAACAAGCAGTAGCTATCGTTCAGAACAGAGCTAGGCATTATGCAGATACACACAGTACAAAAATAATCTGTTTTGTTGTCAAAAGTGAAGTGAATCACTAACACCAATGACACAAAGAAATAATGACCTGACTGCAGCCCAGGTGACCTAAGATTGTCTAGAAGGTTAGGGTTTTGGCAGTGCTTGCAGGGAAGATGGGGCATGATCACCTTGGGACTGGGAAAACTGGTTTCCACTTGGCTTACACCACTGCACTGATAAAAGGGTCTCCAATGGAGAGCAGAAGCCCATTATGATGCAGACAGCTGGTTGCAGAAAGATGTGGGAGTAGCAACCCAAGGCAGTGATGCTAACCCATGTTGACACATGTTGAAGTGCACTCAAGCACAGACGAGTGGGCTTGTGTACCAGGTATGGAGATGAAAGTGGTCACTTCAACAGGATCAGGATTAGGCCATAAAGCAAAAAAAAAAAAAAAGCTCTGACTGCTGGGATATGATAGAGAGCACAAACCACCCTCATGGTTGTCTGGATGATGAACCCAGTATCATGTCTGATTAAGGGGAGGACTGACTGTGAGCAGACATGGGAAAATGACATGAAAAAAAGGAACTGAAGCAGAACCCAGTATCATGTCTGATTAAGGGGAGGACTGATTGTGAGCAGACATGGGAAAATGACATGAAAAAAAGGAACTGAAGCAGACTGATAACAAACATCTTGGGCACAAATAAAATGGTCTAAATGTTTCAGCTCTGCTACTGAATAGATTCCTTTACTTTAATATAGGGAGAGGTCAGGGTGAGGAGAATAAATACAAAATCCCACATAACAGGCAAAACATCATGGAATCTGCTGTTTTTGTCATAGCGTTGTGTATAGTTAGTGAATAATTTTGAAGGTTCATACCTCTGCAAGCTATCTACTTCAGTACTAGATGGCCAAAGATAAAATAACAAGCAAAATATTTTTAGATATTTCTGATGCATTTATACAAATTGAGTCTTACAGAAAGCCTACTACCTCAAGTCTAATCCTGAAGCCTATCTGCTGTCAGATTCAAAAACCCTGTACAGTCCCATCAACTGATCTCCCTCCAATGTTTGCATCCTGAGCTTTTGACAAAATCAAGATATGTCCACACAGTTCAAACATATAGCCATATCTCTGAAATCATAAGGGTCCCCAAAGAAGTGCAGATAGCAAACTGTTCAGCATAAAGAAATCTGTACAGCAGTGGTAGTAGTTATTAGATTCTAGGTCATAAACTTGATTATGTAAGTCACCATAAACAAAGAAAATGTTCATTTTGTAATATATTGTAAACAACTTACAATATCTCAGTAACCACTCAAGCAATACACATACTGTCAGTAGTGTTTTATTAATCTAGCTGTGAGCTTTCCCATGAAGCTAAAGCAATTCTATCTGTGTCACTTGGTTGCTGAGATAATTCAAGAAATGTGAAAGCTATAATAATATAGATAGTATATGAACAACTTTGGATATCTCTAACTGCATTGTTTAGAGTTCAGATACAAACACAGCTGTGTTGCCAGTCATGTAAGCTTTAAGATGAAAACCTTCAATAGCTTCTATGTTGTATGGTTTGGGAATTGTTAATGAAAATATTGACAGGCAATATTAGATGCCTAAAGGTGTCACTAGGATGTAACCAGAGAAACTACTGTAGGTATCACTAAGTCTGAATAAGAGTCACATTTGTTCTTTAAAGTGCTAATATTTGAAAAGACAAAGCTGCTAGGCATTTATTGATGGAAGACACATGGGGATATATAAGACTGTGAAACAACAAGGAATTTTCTGTTATCATTTTCTTCATAGATTGAGGACTAGGGCCATAATACTTATTTTTTTGCAAAATAAGCCTGTGCCATACAGCTACCTAGAGCATGTGAGGTCACTGATTATCTAGTCAGATACTTTCTTTAGACCTCTCCAGGTGCAGCAATGAAATACCATTGAAAATGCTAGTTCTGGGATTTGAACATATTCTTACAAAAGCCTTGACTACTTTTCTGATGACCTAGGTTTCATTAGCAGCCATGTTATAGAAGGATGTACATCCAGAGAAATGGACATAAGCATCTGGTGTTGATATGTGTACCTTATTGGAGGACTTCTACCACATGATCTCCCTGTCTGGGAAAAGTCATGTAATGCAACTGTTGCAAGCTGGCCCTCAAGGAGTGCATGTATACACATTCCAACTGGACACCACAGGTGTGAGGAAGAGCACACTTGTACTGAGTTCAGTGTACCAAACAATTACCAAAAGTGAACATTCTAGCAGAAGGACCAGTAGTTAGGGCCATTTGAAAAATATGCTAAACACCTCACACACACACACACACACACACACACACACACACACACACACACACACACACACACACACACACACACACACACACAGTGAAAACAACAGTATCTGGCTCATGGATTTCAGTTCAATCTCCTTGTGCCCTATGGTGTGCCCTATGATGGGCTTGTGATGGCAGATATCTGCTTTCCCCTTTGTTGTTTACATTATATTTAGAACCACTGGCAAAGAAAACAAGGGACTCAGAAATTCAAGGATATAATTGGCATTGTAGTCAGGCAAAGCTGGGTCTGTTTGCAAGTGATATTATTTTATACATGACAAAACCAGAAATGGACATTACAGTTCTGTGGAACAAATTAATGAAGCTAAAACAAAGGCAATACCGGTAAATTATGTACCCACGCACAAATTGGTCCAGCAATATCCATATTTATAGGGACATGATAAAATGAAGTATTTAGGAGTATGGATTAGAAATGACTCTGTGGTGGCAGCTAAGGATATGTGGGAAGAGACTAAACAGAAGTTAATACAAAAATTGAGAAACTCTGAGTTTTGTTATATGGATATGGATATGGATATGGATATTGAGATACAAGCCATTGAAATATTTTTAGTCCCTTTCGTCTTATACACAGGTCAGGCATACTTTTATCAACCAGGGGAAAAGTTGTGGATGACAATTAAAAAAATGTTGAAGGTGGGATAACCTGATTCTACCAGTAGAACAAGACAAGTAGGTAAACAATTTATTCATGATTGTTATCAATCTGACTTCTGAGAAATACATTTCTAGTAACCGGAGGGTTTCTGCTTCTCCTGCATCTTGAGAACAAGAGGAAAATCACAAAACTAGCCATAAAAGACTAAAGATCAACCACAACAAGAACAACAACTATAAAGAATAACATTTACACTTACTACAAGCAATAGTATAGACTGCAACTGCAGAAACATGTCCACTATCTATCCTTAAACAGCAAGATTAGAAAGGAAAGAGACTACTCCTAAGTAGCAGAAAGAGGCAATAGAAAGCATTTTGCTTGTTTTTGTGTTACGTAGGGAGGTATGAAGAAAAATAGGAATATTCAGAACACTAACACTGTTCCAATTGGGAAAGAGAAAAAGAAAAATTCTCTGAACTGACACCCGAAGGTATTAAGCTTAGAGGTCTGCTTTAAAGCAATTGGGCAGAAAATGAGATCTGAGTTAACTTTGGGCAATGGGGGTATTGGTAAGGGGAGGAACCTAAGCCTATATACTCAGAATACCTTATACTCAATATATAAGACCTTTCAATAAAGGTGGCTTAAAACCTCCTGATATTGAAACGTACTGCTTGGCTTCAATCTGTGAAATATTATCATACTTGCTGGATTCTTCATTTGAGGGTAACTACAAAAATATACATTTGGTTTTGATAGATGATAAAAAATAAAAATATTAGATCATTCAGTAATAATAACTAATAGTAAAATGTGGATAATATTCTAATATAATACAAAATAATATTTATAACCCAACTGAGATTTACTATATTAATAATAATATTAAAACATTCAGAAAATTTATGCATCTAGATATTATAAAATAAATATTTTTTTTCCCTTTTTTATGCATTTAAGATTTATTAGAAGGATCCAATTTATTAAGATGGATATCTGGAAATGTAAGGGACTCATTGGAGGTTATAATTTCTTTAAAGGTTCTTAATTTATGCTCTCTGATCATATTTTAGATAAATTCAGTTAGATAAAAAATGAAGATTGGTTAACAGTTAATAATATCAAAGTTTCTACAAGTAAAAAAAAAATAGATGTAATAGAAGGTTCACTATCAACAAACCTACAAAAATGTGAACACTTTTTGTATAAAATTATGTATGGCAATAAGATTAGTAATTATATTTTATCACATCTTTATAATACTCTTTTAGAATAAAATTTGGATTTAAATATTACATTTTAGAAATGTTACTTCAAAAATGAGCATGAATGATTTAATGATTCAGACACTT
Organism: Protopterus annectens; assembly: GCF_019279795.1. NCBI lineage: Eukaryota > Metazoa > Chordata > Ceratodontiformes > Protopteridae > Protopterus > Protopterus annectens. The sequence continues at coordinate 5,818,776 of NC_056736.1, read as the reverse complement.
TTTTCTTAATTCAGTTGCCAAAACCTCAAGATCTCCATTCTATAAATGTTTTTACTTAGAAGTTTTTTTTTCCATTGAACCTTCTATATAAGAAATAAGTTAAATAAAATTACTAAAAATAATTAATTTAAGTGTTGGACATGCAGTTCAGTGGTAAAACCAGATCGGAAGCATATCATTTATAGTTGCTCAAAATATTCTAATTTTGGAAAAATGAAGGTTTTACTCAAACTTTATGGTCAGATAATCTTCATCTTTTTAGAAAAATTGAGTGTCATAGTAATCACATTATTTTAATAGTGAAAAATATCAATATCTGTTGTTATGGATTATTTTAGCAAGTACTAAAAAAGCTATCACTAATAAATGGCTACATGCTGATCCATCAACTTTATCTGATTTTATTATAGTACTAAAATTAATCCATGATCAAGAAATAAACTTAATTAAATCTGAAACTGGAGATAATTCAACAAATTATTGTTTTTAAAACTGATAACAAAAAAAAGTTTTTTGAGAAAAAAAGTTTAGATATTGTAAAGTATTTTAAAAAAATAGGTATTACATCTTATATTTTAGTAAACTGGCATATTTGTATTATTTTACCTTATTTTGCTCCAAGGTATAATTAACATATGCTCTGAGTTCTATTATAAATCTGTGTTTTGGCTCATTTTATTTATAAGTTCAACACGCATGGTACATATTTTATATATATATATATATATATATATATATATATATATATATATATATATATATATATATGTATATAGCTATTTTTAATTATTTGTTAAGAAAATTAATATATGAGGTGAATTTTTATTTGAATTTAACTCTGAAATTTAATATTTACTATATTTTTATTGTTTATTTAATGGAATTATATTATTATTGTGTTTTATTGTTTTTTACAAATATTAAATGAAAAAAATGGAAGAAAACAATGAACAAGTAGATAAGCAGGGGCAGGGGCTTACTATATTAAAGGTCTTCTGCTTTGTGGTGCTTCATGTCCACCCCAAATACTTTATAAAGGGGTTAGACAGCTTGCACCACTGATACAAATACAGTTCTGTAGTACAAACCAAGTTTAAGAGTCAAATATAAGACTGTAGTCACAAGTTTGGGGTTCAAGTACCACAAGTAATGAATATACAGTTCTGAGAATCCAGTAAATGTTATGGCTGCCTAATGGCTGGAGGAAAAGGGCAGCATGAAGTACTCAATAGCAAACTCTGCCTACAGTTTTCCTTGAGAAATCCTACTAGTTTCTTTCAGATAGCATACATGTAGAGAATAACTAGTATCCAAAATACTGCTCTGCTATACTACAGGTTTTACCCTCACATGACCTTTGGCACTCAAAAAAAAAAAAAAAAACCCACACACAATACTGGGCATTCACTTTTTTATTAATTTCTTCCTTCATTGTTGAAGAGCCAGAATCTATCCTGGCACTCATGGGGTGCAAAACACAGGAAATAATTCTAGCAGGATGCTAGTCTATCACAGAATGCACAGCTACACACACACACACACACACACACACACACACACACACACACACACACACACACACACACACACACACACACACACATATGTATATATGTGCAGGCACATACACTCGTATGTAAGCAGACACAGACCCACACACATACATTTTATTTATTTTTTTTGTTTTATTTTACATTTGTTGACCGGGCTAGTCTAGCTGGAGACATGTCAATTTTCAGTAGAGGCCCGGGCAGAAAAGCTCCAAGAAATCGTACAGAGTTTATACAAAGTTAAAATAGAAGTTATACAGATATTGAAAGAAAAAATATATATATATATATATATATATATATATATATATATGTTTTTTTTTTTTTTTATACAAATAGTACACATTAGAATTACCATGGTCATTTTGTAAGGTACAGAGATACATTATGCATATATACATATATGTTATATGCTACAGGTGCATAGCCAGTGATTATTGAGATATAGTTTTAGATTCCTTTTAAAAAGTGAGAGAGAAGTCTGAGATGTGATTTCAGAGGGGAGTTTATTCCATAGTTTTCCAACAGAGTTATGCTCACATAGACACACACACTAAATACACACCTAAGGGTAGATTGTCAGTTCACCTTCTATATGTTCTTGGGATGTGTGTGTGTGTGTGTGTGTGTGTGTGTGTGTGTGTGTGTGTGTGTGTGTGTGTGTAAAGCTGTGCACCAAAAATATGTAGTCACTGCAAAGAAAGTGACCCAGCTAAGAAATGACCTGAAGAACTAGGCACACTGAAGCCATAGCACTAATCACTCTGCCACTGTACTGCTGCCTACTTACTGACTCCATACTACAACTGTTTAATATCATCTAAAAAGAAAAGAATGCGTTCTCTTTTTGCTAGCTACTTATTTTCTGTTAATTTCTGTTCATCCTCTTTACCATCCTAAAACCAGAATCCAGTCCTTTAAATCCTGTAGACTTCATAAATCTAAATAAACAGCTATTTTCCTTATTGATACAGTTATTAATGTTATGAATAAACCATTTACAAACAATGGCACTGTAACTGTTTTACAATGTTTTTCTACTCAAAATGAACTGCAGTTTTGAACAACTGCTCATCTCCATTCCAGTGTCTTTCCTCCGTATGGTTGCATTTTAGCAGCTATGGCATAATTGCATGATATGCAATATCTGCAACTACTTTTTGTCTGAAACCTACATTTAAGAATATTCCACATAAAACTGAAAAAAAAACATGGACAATTTTCTTCTGTATGGTTTTGACATTTGCTCATACCCAGTTCTTGCATTATCCACTGTTCTAATAATAAAATGAAATGCCCCGTCTGCCCAAAATACAGAAATATCACTGTTACAAATTCCTTCATGTATTGAAATATATATATATATATATATATATATATATATATATATATATATATATATATATGTGTGTGTGTGTGTGTGTGTGTGTGTGTGTGTGTTTCCTATCATTTGATTGAATACTATTTGACTGAAAAGACAAATTGAAAGCCAATCTGAATGGAAAGCAATTGCCTGAAAACCCATTTGAATGAAGCCCATTTCAACTGAATCACAGATCATTGCAATTATTCAGTATAAGAAACTACAACAATAAATAGTGTCGATGCAGGGGGCAAGCCCCCCCAAAACTCCTTAATTATATATAATAACTTCACAGCCACACAACCACTTGAGAAAAGACAAAACCACCACACACATTGAATCAGTGCTTGTGCACCAACACTGGTTTACTGTCTATGGTGTTTTCTTCTTTTCTCAACAGGTTGTTTTGCCATAGATTTACTATATATAACTAAGGGTGGATTGAGGGGGGAGCCCCCACATGGGGTGTGCTAGGGGCCTTACTTCCCTGTGAAAACATTATTTATTGCTGTATTTTCTGAGGTTGAATATTTTCAATGATTTGTGATTCAGTGATATGGGTTTCACTCAAATGGGGTTTTAATCAATTGCTTTTCAGTCAAATTTGTTTTCAGTCAATTGGTCTTCAGTTAAATTCTTTCAAACATTTCATTTTCAGTCAAGTACTGTTCAATCAAATGATAATAAACCATATCTATGTCTATATTTATCTATGTATATGTGTGTGTGTGTGTGTGTGTGTGTGTGTGTGTGTGTGTGTGTGTGTGTGTGTGTGTGTGTGTGTGTGTGTGTGTGTGTGTGTGTGTCTGTCTGTCTGTATGGGTCCACTTTGGTTTATCAAAGTTTCAAAACTAAAAAACCCATAAGGCTGAAACCATATGATTGAAGTTTTGATACTTTGACAACTGAAATAAATAACTTAAAATTAAATAAAAACTATTCTTTTTATTTTTTCCAGGGGGGCATGCCCCCCTGCACCCCCCATGAGTGGGGCTGAACCCCCTATCCCCTGCTAATTAAATATACCAACTCTGAGATCGCACTACAGTGAGGAAAATGATTAATTTCCCATTCAGCGCTGTACGGTGATATCAATTCAAAGTATTCATTATTTCAAAACTTCGATCATATGGTCTTGCCCATATGAGATTTGAAGTTTATATGTCATCTCTCTCTCCCTCTCTCTATCTATATGTATATATATATATATATATATATATATATATATATATATATATATATATATAT